>NC_040031.1:11320965-11468162 GCF_000972845.2 Larimichthys crocea
TTAAAATCAAGATGGTTTAGAAACCTCCAAATCAGCTCCACACACACACACACACACATGTTGATACTGTATCTGTATGAATATGCAAGAACACATACAGTTTAGTTTCGCTCCTGCCAGGTGTTTGAAGCTCCTTTTGTAATATTTAACTAGATGTTGTGGCTCTTTTTTAGATGTGAGGGTGGTCATGGGGAGGAGGGAGAGGGGGGGCCTAAATTCATGAGCTGGGAAACATGCACGCATTGACATAGTCACATGCATGCTTGGATGATACCCACACTCATATAGCATGCACACACGCAACTTACTCTAACAGCCCTGAGGGATTAGTAATGGTTTCTTGGCAATGAGCCTGGTTTCTAGCACCACTCATCGTTGGGATCCCATATCGAGGGGATTTTCACTCCACCTCACAGTGTTTTTCTTGCGCGCTAAACTCATATGTTTTCATCTTGACAGCACATGTTAAAAGAGGAGGAGTGATCATTGTAATCGCAGCAAAACATACAAAGAGTTCAAGAGGGGGGATCACATGTTTGTCCTCTTCTCGGTGGTTATGAATCGTGCGTTCTGCATTTGCGATGCCGTGCGTCCATGCTGCTTTCGCAAAACAAATCCACTAATGGTTTTTAATAGCCGCCAGTCGCCATGGCAGCGCTGGAAGCCAAAACAAGTGCAACCCTGGGAGGACAATATGAGTGTGTTGAGTGTCTTCAGGATTAGGACCACACGGCTATTTTTCATTTCACCTTTGGGCCACCGAACAAGGGGAGTAATAGGGAGCATTGCCTCTCCCAGCATCTAATCTCACTTCAGCACTCGAGGCCAAGCAGCACACTGGGAGGATAGTGTGTGTGTGTGTGTGTGTGTGTGTATTTGTATGAGAGTGAGTAAGGACCAGATGATGCATGCTAACAAGTGCAGCCACAGAATATTAATCACAGTCTCCGAGAGTCCTCAGTCTCACCAGAGTATCAGCATTCATGACATGTCTACACTTGAACAGCAACACAAAACCCGCAACTTTAACTCATTTCATTAGTGTTGTATGTTTTTCGAGTTGCCAAATACTCTCCTGTGGATTTATTTGCTTAAAGGGAAACTCCAGTATTTGTCAACCTGGATCTTGTTTTCATACTTGCGTTTGTTATGACTATTGGTCATACACTCCACCTCCTTTTGACAGAAATTTGGGAACCACAGACTCTGACATCAAATAGACAAAGAGCATAAGCAACCCCGTGTATACCTGCAAATTATTAGGGGATCCACTTCCAGGTCAACTTGTCAGCTGATTTATGTGAGCACAGTGGTTCAGTTTTGCTTGTGTGCACGTAAAGAAGAAGATGGATCGTCTTTACAAAGTTTGTAAAACAATACACATGGACTGTGCATTTTGAGAGGGAGACAACAGTTTTGGGTAAAAGGTCTGTTTTTTTTTACAGCTTTTACAGGGATAACATTGTTGCATTTCAACCTCAGAGGCCGGTGCCTATTCCCCTCTCACCTGTCTGATTGCCTCACCACCTGTTCCTCATTCACAATCAACTGCTGTAGTATAAAGATAGGCTCTTCCTCTGAGATACTACCACATCCTTCTCTACCTCTAGGTATAAACAAGCGCTATGGCCAACTCTTTGTGTTCCTTTGCAGTGCTGCTCTCCAGTAACAGGATGTACAGTAAAAGGATCCCTGTTTATAGTCCCTCATGCACAATGATTTTCTTGTCAAATGAAAATCAACAAAAAAAATAAATGGATCCCAGAACGTTAAATGTGAGTTACGGGCTTCAGTCGTCCAAAAATTATTCAAATGTAACTATTTCACAAGAGAAAGTCACCTTTGTGTGCAAAACTTAGACAGAAACATGTGACACCTCGCCTACGTGTAAAAAGTTTTTGTAAGCCAAAAAGACGCCAGGTAGTTGTTAAATGCAGTGAGTACGTTATCATGATCAATGGTCAAAAAAAGGGAGTAAAATATGAGGAGAATCACCACGTATTCAGACAGGCTCCCCCACAGGTTTGTCCGTTTTGGCTGTGGCGGTACGCGCCACATGGGTGTCCGCCAAAAAATGCAACGTCCTTCAGCTGAGAAGTTGAGCCAGATCCAACTTTTGAGAAAAAAAACGCAGCCTGACATCAATCAGACACTCGGATTGGCCTGAAATGTAAAACTGAGGCTATCCAGGTGGATTCATGGACTAAACTCTGATAATCTATCTGTTGTGTTCTGGCTTTGTTTCATACCCAGCTTCTAAATCTCTATCCGGCTCACAATTTACGGTACAAAATAGTGACACGCAGAAGTTTTAGTTTGATTTGTGTCCAGTGGTTTGAGATATAGATGCCTCGCCTAGCGCCTAGCGGCTCGATAAAGTCGGTTCATCAGTGAATTCAAAAGTTTATTTCGTTCAACACAAATAGACAAACGCCCAGCAACCCAACTCAGCCCCCTCACCGCCACACAACGCTGCAGCGCCTGATCCTGTCTGAATGCACACCTATACTGACAGATACTGACATTTAGTTTTTTTATGGATCTTTACTGCAGCTAGAGACATCTTCCATCACCCTTCTCACTCATAAAGCCCATATCCAACAGAAATGGGACAGTGTATGTTATCTGCATCTTCTGTACGTATTATCATATGAAGATTACGTCAACTTTCTTGTTGGGTCTGTTATATAAAAACATCTATGGTGGACAAAGCTCTTGTTTCACCGCTAAAAGCTGATGTCTTCAGGTATACAGTACAGAACAAGACTTATGAGACTCGGCTACCACTTTCTAATGTGTTGTACCTCCAGCCAGGCGGACTGAGTGGTTACCTGGGAGAAAGAAGAGCAGAGCACACAAACACGTACACCTGCGCACACACACACACACACACACACACACGCATATAAGAACACTACCACCATCATGTTTAATGGTTTCTGTGGAAAGCTGCCAAATTCGCTGAGGATCTTTCTCTTCTTCTTCTCCTCTTAATTCCCTCCATCCCTCCCACTTTCTCCTCTCTTTTCCTTACCCATGCGTCCATCCATCCACATCCCTCCTTCTCTCATTTGAACAGCATATGCTCTTAACCCCCCCACCTCACACACACGCACATACACAAACTCACTCCCAAAAAGATACCACTGCCTTTCATAAAAGAGCCTAAAACATAGAGAAAACAGAGCCTGTGAAGTAAAAATATGTCATGACACACAGTGTGCCACACACAGAACAGGCCTGGAGACACAGAACCATCATCATCTTCCTCATTGCCTAAAAGCCCATGCATTTTATTCCCTGGAGGAAAAAAAAAATGATTTAAACACAGAGGTCGTGACTAAGGTTATTGCAACAGGCTTGCACAGAAAGCAGTGAGGAGGGGGGGGCTGGTAAGGAATGTGTGGGAGCATCTTCAGATTGATAAAAGTTTGTCTTTGGCCATTCTGCCCACGCGTCGGATGGATTCATACCTTACTGTGCTACATTTTCTTTTTCTGCAAAGTGATGTTTTTGAGATGCAGAAGATAACACACAGAGGATGGTGGTGGTTGAGACTGATGTCATCTCGATGCCTTTAATGGTCAGCACACTGATAACGGCCTCCAATGCTGCAGATTAGTATATGTAGAGTAATATCGGTATTTGTATGAGAAGTTTTATCAGTGCATACAGGTTTAGTCCCAAGTTTTAGCACCCATTATCATTCTGGTATTGGGGTGGGGCACTGTCTTTAAACCAATTACAATTGTCTTAGGTGGTGCTAAACCCAGGATGCAGTGACGATACTAGAAAATAGTGTTTGAAGATAGTATAAATGTTGGAGATTGCCACTGGACTAGTTGGTCTATTGCAGGTTTACCAAGCAGCCCTCGTGGCTGTGAAGTGCCAAAAACTGCAGTTCCTCGAATGGCCACTTGAGTTTACAGCCTGGTACAAAAAACGGTTTTGGCCTCGAGAGATAATTAAGTGGAAAATAATTGATTGACAGTTAGGGGCTGTTACAGATGATGGCTTGTTTAAGCACAAAGGCTTTCAATCAGCCCACCTCACATCCACTGACAAACCACGTCTTGTGCCAGTTTTGAATTTAGCCAGAAGGCAGGCGGAAGAAACCAGAACCACAGCATTCTGAGGTTCACATACATTTTTATTTTTAATTGCAGACTGCTTCTTTAAATACCTTTTGGCCAGCGCTTTAACACAATAGGTCAAAAGTAGATTCAAAGCAGAAGCAATTGCCCAAGATCATGCTTTGATTCATTGTGTGTGAACTGCTGCGTCATGGAACACAACATTGAGCCTTGATGAAGTAGTGCGAAATACTGGTCAACTGTAATAATGCATGAACAAGCCGAATAGCTTTGGCAAGAGATCATCGCCTTTTACAAAATGTAATAGTGCCGAGTGGGTGTGGGTGTACAGCACGTCCAACTTCCAATTAATGTTTGCCTCTTTATTAAAAGTAACCACAATCTTTCCCTAAGTTTGAGTGTTTTAGTTATCTAATATTAACCATAACTAAACCTTAAGCCATAATCATTACCTTTCCCTAACCATATCCTAGTTGCCAGAAGCAGATGTTCTAGAAAGCGCAAGAATAAAACAGTCATTGAACGTAACAATCAAAACGGCAGAAAAGCTTGTGTTTTCCTTTTTTCTTGCAGAGCCACACGCTTGTATCGCCAACTGGGTTGTGTTTGCACATCCCCTGGTTAGCATCTAAACTGTGCATGGAAGCCACACGCCCAGTACTCTGCAGATGTGAACTATTAAGTTACTTCACTGGAACAGCCCAGGATTTGCGCCTTACAGGAGTAAATTTTGATTATTGGTTTCTTTGTAGATTTCAACCACACACGTCAAATCCTAGACTAACTCTCTCCTTGTGTGAACACGATGAGAAGATCACAACAATTCTTCAACCATCTCGCTCTCTCCTTGATGCCCATTCAGTTCCCTGCTTGCGGCAGCCAGGAAGCATTTCAGTTTTTTTTTTTTTTTTAGCTTAGGTCATTCATTTGACGCTTTCGAGATGCAACTCAATGACAAATCTAATGCTAACAAAAGTTCAGCGCTGTCACACTGCATTTGTGACTGAGAGCAGCAGCGCTTTGGATGACAGATGTTAGCTTGTTTGTCACTTAAAGATTTTTTCCATCCTTGGTGTGCACTTGCAAACACCCGGTCCCTAACAGTCAATGCTTGTGTTTCATGATTTGCATTGCAGTCAAGAATGTGAAGCCCTTGACATGCAGCAAAGAGATCAATGAAGTGAATGGCTGTGGATGATGCAGGATAAACTGAATCAGATGTATGTGGTTTTGATCAGGAAGCTTAAGGAGAGCGACATCGAATACTTCCTCTCCCCATTGTAATACATGGATCTCGCCTTTCACAATACATTATACCCAGACACAACGGAAAAAACAGGCCATATAATAGATCCTTTGATAGCATTATTGGGAAAAAATGGCATTGTTGTTTCACTGCTGCAACACATCTGTCTACTTCCCTTCACCACCAGATGTTTCTTGTTTTAGACTGCATGGAGTTTCTACATCAGTCAACATTTTTGACCATAAAAATGACTTTTTGATCTCAAGTCTTTGGTCTCACATCATGCAATGCCTGATAATGAATTTCATATTACGCCATACCAATTGTCCCGACTGAAGCTTGTAAATACCTTTGACTTGAATAAGTACCATGATTTGTAATCCGGCAGCAGTGTTAATTTTGACACCCATATGTGGACTTTGTCTAGACTTATTCTTTTGCCACAGTGTGACTTCTGGTCCTATTTTACGCATTCAGTTTTGACTTGGTCAGGGTGGTATAATCCATTCACTGTGTTTATGACACATTCTTGCATTCTTTAAAAATGCAGACATTATGTCCGTCCAGATGTTCATTTTAATCACTGCGGTGTGTTACAGTACACTTTTTGGCATTTTTGTACAAATACATTTGCACTTTAATGATATTAGAGAAAATGAGAACAACATAATCAATTCCAAGCGAAGGTCGGTGCAAGAATAAATCAGATGCTTGATGATCAGTAAAAGAACCGACCAGAAATAACATTATTGAGTCTGCAATTGCACATCATTACACCACAAAAATGTGTTTTACAGTGGTTGTTCAAAGATTGGCTCTCACAATTAAAAAGCAGCAGGGCCAGTGGAAAAACATAGATTTTTTTTCCACTTGTTCGTGCCCATTTCTGTACAAGCTTAGATAAACACTATTTACTTTCTGTCAGAAAATTAAAAACAAAAACCTCTGGTGTTCTGCCTCCAAGCATCATTTAAAAAGCGGCAGTTACCAGCAAACCAATATCACAAATTATGCAGCACAGTCAAAGCTTCTTGTATGCCTAGTATTTCCAACCTGTACGCAAATTATTGGGAAACTTTGACTGTGGCAAACAGGTGACAATTTATTCCTGGTGTCATCTGGTAGCATGTGTGGCCCAGGTATTATTCCAATCCTGTCCTCAGCTTAATGTAAAACTTTATTGCAGTCAACTTTACCTGACAAGAATTCGGTCAAGGCTATTTTATTTTTTGTTTGTTTATGCTGCTCATTTTTGTTAATTTTTATTTCAAGAATAAATAAATTTTATACTGTAATTATCTGGATTGGATTGGACAGAATTGTCTCTCAGTACATCTTTACCTTCAAGTATAATCTTTTACTTCTATCATCCAGTTGAGTCTATAACTTTCTGTGCTGAGGTTGCTCTCAGGAGGCAAACAGCAGGTTGGGTAAAATCTGGGGAATGTGTCCTTGGCCAGGTCATGAGTTTCCCCACCCTCATCAACCTTTCTGGAGTGGACACTTCTTCTTCTTCACCCCCCCCTCCTTGCCGCACAGAGCCCCAGGGCTCCCAACAGCACATAGGATTAATCCATATAATAAAGCGGGTGGCTGAATGGGTTTTGTAGAGAGCAGAAAGGAGGTAATGCTCTGTGTTTTCTAAATGGGGGAGCAGAGGGCCTTTCAGAGGGAAAACATGCTGATTACTGTATTGTAAAATGGCTTTTGATTCCCCCTGCCTGCTTTAATCCCCGGGACACAACAGTGGCCCTGTCTCCCACCAATGGCAATTGAGCCTCTAAGGAGACTTGTATTACCAACGAGCGGGGTTTAATTGTGAACTCGATCAGTTATTAAAGAAGCCAGGGCCCACTGAATTGGAGACTGGTGGGCCAGTCCTCCACTGCTTTTGACCGTTGTGCTTCTTTCTTCCTAGACTGTGGTTCGCAGTTTGTTGTTTGCAATGCATAGGCCTGGGATGAATACAGGCTACCCACTATAGAGTTCTTTCTTTTCCCTCTTCCCTCTAAGTTTTTCCTCCTCTTCTTCTACTGGCTTCCAGGGAACGCAATTAAAGTGGGGAATTTTATGGGGAGGATGGAGCAGTGGCGGGGAGTGGAGGGGGAGCAGGCCAGCCAAGCTATTATCCGTCCCGTAGGGTTGAATGGTTGGCCCCCCTCAGCGAACACAAAAGGAGTGGTCACAGCCGAACTGGAGAGCGGCCCCCATCTGAAGAATAGTGGCCATCAGCGGTGGCTGGTCTCCGCTGGCTTTATGTCTCAGGATGTTCACACTGCGAAAACTTTTGGTCTCAATAATGACATATTTCATTATTGTATTTATCTCTGTTATCCTAAAAAAAAAAGACTTATTAGTAAGGTCATTTTCCCGGCAGGATTTCTATAGGTACCTCCAACTCTGGCACTACTTTGATAAGAACATTAAAGGACTCTATAATACAAAACTGTCCAGAAAGATCATTGGAGAATTAAATCGACATCAGAATTAAGAGGTCACTCAACAAATTATATTAAGGTGAAATGGGATTTCAGATTTTTCTATAGCACCAAAGCAAAAGTCTAAACAGACAGGACTACAACCTACATGCTGGAGAGGATGTGTGTATAGCAGATCATACACACATATTCTGGAGCTGTCCCATTCTTAAATCTTTCTGGGAAGGAATTCAAAGCATAATTAGAGAAGTCTTGCAGTATAATTTTAATTTCACTTTTTTTTACGTTTATCATTCTACCTGGGTAATATGGACATAGAACTACCAAAGAAAGACAGATACATGCTAAAAATCCATAACGAGAAGATGGCTCAACACAGGTTAATCAGTGGAAAGTCATAATTAAAGACATCCAAACTATGGAACTACTGACTACTGAGGTGATGCCCTCTGGGAAAATGGAACACCCATATCACAAGAATAGGTGATCCTGCCTTAATGCCTTGTATATTTTGATTAAGAGAAACAATGACCATATTGCTGTAATCGGTGGCGACTTACTCGCAACCCCACAGTTCGTAACCCCATGTGTATGTGTGCAATTATGTATATATGAATATGTTTATTATTTGGACATGTGTCGTGTAAGTGAACACGTGCATGTACGCGTTCAGGCGCGCCGGCATATGTGTGCATATCTATTTTTTGTTTTTCTTCTTTCCTTTTTTGTTGTTGCTTTTGTATCAAGGACACTACATGGCTAGCATTTCAATATTTTGTCACACCATATTGTAACCATACCTTGGTATTCATTGTGTTGATGCTGCCCATGTTTTGTACAAAAAACCTGAAAAAAAAGTATTAAAAAAAGTCAGTTTTTTATTAATTGGATCACCAGATTTGATTGTCACTATTTGAAAAAAAACATCTGCAGATAATGAAGTGATCTGTCATTTATCAAGTCATTTATTGAGTCATTTATCAATCATGGGCCCCAAGGTGAATCGAAGAGGCCAAATAAGGAAATAAGAGAAAGAGAAAGAGAAAAAAGAGCTAGTTTTACCTGTTCACTGCCATAAAAACCCTGACAAATTCTTATTAATTTGGCCTGTTCACTGCCATAAAAACCCTGACAAATTCTTATTAATTTGGGCAAAATTCATGCTCACAACCACCGACTAAGATCTGTAAAAGGGGGTCATAAGCACGTAAAGTATTGCTTTATTTATTCCAAATATGAAAAATAAAAATAGACATTAATCGATAATTTAATAACAAAATATAACAATTAGTTGCAGAATTATAAATGATGGTTAAGACCTTCAACATGCTGTGAACACAATAGTGAGAAAAACAACAGAAAAACAACCACACTGGTCATATGGTTCAATGCCTAAAATGAACTGTACTTTTTGTGGTCGTGTAAATTACGACTGTTGTCTGCAAAAGCTGAAATAGTGTGATGTGAAATTGTTAGAAAACTGCAAAACATCATGTGGAGGTGGTCAGGGTGGATGGTGGGTCAGCACAGCCTATGACTTTGACATGGGAAACTCTTGTTTGCTTCCTGTTTCCTACCAACAGTCAGTGTTGTTTTCTTTGAACCATGACTATTATTTTTCCCCCCTAACCATAATCAATTACGTCTAAACCTAACCAAAGCTTTAGTGGTGGCAGATCAGAATAAATAGTGTAACAGTAATATGCATTTTGGAAGGATGTCATCTTAAGAATACTCGTACTGTACACACTCATACACTTGGTTTTGAAAGGCAAATTGGCTTTTCGTTATTTGATTTGGAAGACTTCCACAAAAAAGAAAAAGAATATAACAAAGCAGCCACTAATAAGTGAGCACAGCACAACTCATGAACATCTTAGCCTAATTTTTTTTTGTTCCCTATTAGTGGGTAAACATGGCAACGCTTGATGAGTTCTGCTGAACGATGATATAAACAGACAGCAGGCATAAAAGAAGGATCAAAAAGTGATTACCATGAATTCTTGGCAGCCACTAACTAGTTATGCCTGTGATTAATTTGCTGACATTGTAAAGCCAAAAAGTCAGAGGGAGTACAGGTAGCAGCATGTTAACACATCTAACTAAGCATCAGCAGAATCGATGCACCCTTCAGTGTGACGCAGTTTTGCAACTTTTACCTTTTCAGACCTAAAACAGAGCACCCGTCCAGCACTCCATTTTACCTCAGCATTCCTTGCCATCCATCCGCCTAGTTCTCCATCACCAATGGACAATGGTGAATTGAGGACACCCCGGGCAGGCCAGCCTCTGTGGGGCCTATGAGCTGTGTGCCAGTATGGGTAAATAGAGGCTCTTTAATATCCGCCAGGGGGCCGAGGGGTGGGAGTGGGGTCAGGGTATGGAGCTCACTGAACTGGCAGCCATGCAGCCCATTGTTGCTGTTTGTTAACAGGTGTGTGTGTTTAAATGGGAGTCTTTCAGTGAAGCTGCTACACGAGCCCATGGGGCCCGAGCACCTCTCACCCCCTCACAGTTTTCTCATCAATGACAGCTTTTCAGCAGCCTGGGGAGGAGGAGGATGAGGAGGAGGAGGAGGAGGAGGGGATGGAGGAGGCGCAGGAGGAGGAAAAGAGAACGATGAGACTGGCTGAGAGATTAGAAGTGAGAGGACAGACTGCACTACAGTACACAGTATGCGAGCAGGTACATTACAGTCAGGGAGACTGAATTTCAAGTTGTACGGGAGGGATGGGAACACATAGATGAATGCAGCTCCATGCACACAAGCATGCATCTATTTGCATAATGCACACTCAATCCACTGAAGGAAAGGTGCAACATACTGGGAAATACATGTATCATTTTTTCTTTCAGATAGTGAGATGATTTTAAGTATAGTGTTGGAGTCACAACATGTTTAGCCTGGCTTAGCATAAAGACCGGTGTCAGGGAGAAACAGCCAACCTGGCTCAGTCCAATGTCAAAAAATAAACCTATCACAATCCAAAGCTCATTATTAACACATTGTGTTAATAAGTGTTTGTTTCCTGTAAATACACACAAATGAAATATCTACAATTTGCAGTATTAGCTTTACTTCCGAATCTTCTTGTGACATTAAGACTTCCGGGTAACTACACACCGTGAATTTCTCGGTTAAACATCGACTCTATATTTATCCTTATTACAACAACAGATTGAGATTGATGCCAATAACCAGAGATGGTGAGACGTGCCCTGCCCACCTCCTAGTTTCAAACTGTTTAGTAGTGGAGAGAAAAGTTCTTGAAACAGTGAAAGTGATTTTAAAATTCAAATGTTTTATTGAACTTATTACAATTTTTTTGCAAGTATAAGTACCCCCATGCAGTACTCCGGAGTATCTCTAGGGATAGTAGTACCCCCATTTGAGAAACTCTTTGGTAGGTCTCAAATCTGAGCAAAAACAATCCAGACAAAATGGGTATGAGTAAGTACGAGAATGACTCGGCCACGTATGCTTTGGTGATTAATCCGTCCTATAACCCGATCTCACCAGTCACCGGTTCTTTCTCCTACATCAGAAAGTGACTGAGTTAACTGTTTTAGAAGAGTTTATCATCAATACTGTATAATATTAACACGCTCAGAGTTATTTAACCTGTAGTAATACGTTTAGGTAATACTTACTTTCTTACTTTTAGTTTTATTTACTCTCTTTGGAGTTCATTTAACTCACACTAACTCTAAACTTAACCGATTAACACAAATTCCAATCTGATCCGATGCCAGTGACTCGGACATATCATGATATTTATTTGCTGCTTGCCACCCAAGATGACGATGATGATTTGTGTTTCTCTCTCTTTATTTTGGTGATTAATGAATTTGCCTCCTCTGCTTCATGTGTACCCTGTGGTGTTTTTTTTATCAGTTGCTATGGCGATAGAGGGGGAGGCGACGTGCAACCTTGTACAACCCAGATACCTTTGCTCTGATTATTCATATTTGGGTTTTTTTAACGGTTACCCAAGCCAACCTCAGTGGAGGTATGTAATGGTGGAGGAGGTCATGCGTGTTCATGTCTAGAGTAGAAGAAGGAGAATCAGTTACCATGACACATTAAGGTCAATTTAGTTTTTATGACCTCTTATATTATTTATTATGCCATTTCTTTTTTTTTTCTTGCCATTTTCTGGAATTTTCATAATTTAAAATGCACATAAAACTGCTGGTTGTAAGTGTACCTCTCCTCTTACTCTCAGAAATAACAATTTAAAAAAAAACTTTACGTTTACTCTTCTGTTGACACTTTGCAAAACAGTTTTTTTCAGTCGGCCGGCCATCACATTTTCCTTCCCATGTCACCCCTGCCCGTGACACACCGAGGCCCATGAAAAAAAGGTCAAGTCTTACGCATTTTCACCACGCGCGTATCAGGAAAAATCGTTACCCTGCGGCTGTGGAGGTTTAAAAACAGAGGGCAGTGAGTCTCCCCCGCTATATTGGGCTGCGTGTTGAGGATTACTGTACAGAGAGAGAGAGAGAGAGAGAGAGAGAGAAGGAAAGGGAGAGGGAAAGCTGTGTGAACGATAACCTCGCCACACTGCTCCATGGAACCCTGCCCTGTTAATAGTTTCCACCATGGGCGAGTGAGGAGACCGAGAGAAAAAGGAGGGAAAGGAGGTGGAGAGAAGGGAGAGAGGAGGGGGAGGCAGTGGAAGATGCTTCCTGTGTGGCTGGATGGGTGCTGGCCACACCACGGAGAAGGAAGCAGCCTTGGGCACTGTGGAAGAAGTGATGAAAGATGCACTTTCCTCCTCGTGCAAATAAAAACTGGTTTATTGTCTCGTCAACATGCTACTGCTGCTGTATGCCTTCATTGGGTACTATGATTATGATCTAAAAGAAAGTGTGTTGCATAAACATGTAGACTAAACTATGTTTTTGCACAAAGAAGAAATTAAAATTTTAATTACCATAAAGTCTTTGAAGCTTAGAATTTGGGCCAACAACTGGAACTACTGTTTGTTTTTAAATTTAGATTGGAACGAGCCTGGTCTACTTTGGCCTAGTGTGGCCTGGCCTTGTCTGAGTAGACCTGATTAGTTTCCAGGCTCTGTTTCTTACTACGTGTCAATGAAGAATTAATCTTTCAACATAGTCCATCCAAGGTCCAATTCCACCTTAAAGTAGCAGATAAATCCACAAATATACAGCATTAGATGTCTACGCAGATATTCTAGTTTTAAGGCTAACCGTGTTCGAGTATACAGTATATACATTAAACTGTGCAAGTGCTTTAGATACGATGATGGTCGAAACTCAAGATGTCTTCCTGTGACATACAAAGAACCTAAATTCAAGTATTGTGGTCCATGTAATCCAAAGTGAGACGATCCACCCTCTTTCCTCAACTTTCCCACCGCACACTAGTGAATCATGGAGTCGGGCGCTCCTGTCCTCAGGTGGTGAGATATGATTTTGGAGCCCACGAGACAAAAACAAACTTCTGAGGCCTACACCGCCCAAGCCACCACAGGCCTTGGCACTGTCAGGCCTCAGTGGTAGAACAGTAGTATGTAGTAAAAGGCAGCTGTGCATTACAGATTATACGTGTCGGGATGGCCCTGCTGATACGGCGGGTTGAGAAAGTCGTCCGCTCGCTCCCTCGGGGAGATCCTGACCCCAGGCAAAAATGAAGCGTAGCGGTGTTTTCCTCTATAGGGTAGAGCAGCCGTGACATGTTAAGCGCTTCAACCAAAATAGAGAGGAGTATATTTAGGGTGAGTCAACATCTCCAGAAAACAGTCCCCCATGCTTGAGTTAGCAAGCCACAAGGGTCTTTAACATCTGTATTGTAAACTATATGGAAGAGGTCTAATTCCAGAAAATGCTAAAGAAACAAAGACAGGGAATCAAATGTACATCAGCAGGGCTGTATAGAGTACTGTGCTTTATAGACATGACAAGCAGCAGACATTTGAGTTCTCTGACTGTTTACAGTGCATGAAGTACAACATATTGTTTCCTGTAGTAAAAGTCTTTGCCAATAAACCATCAGCATTATGGAAGGAGTGAGCCTGTTTTATGCAGTCTCTTGCATCTGTTGTCATGCTGTACTATAGCTGCTTATAGTTAGGCATGACGGACACCTATCACTGTGCTTGTTTTAAAAGCACTAAGTAAAATAAGAGGTGCAATGTGAATGGAGTGCTTGTAGTGTTGAACTGACAGGCAACTAATACCCGACGCTGAACTTCCCCTCAGCTCTACACAGCGATTTGTCTTTCAGCTCATTGTTTCGGTTTTACGACTCACAAGGTTACTGTTCGGTTTCACTTCCACCACTCTTAATGGCATCGTTTCCAGATGCTGCAAGGAGTCTTTTCCAGCTCAGTTACCAAACTGCGGATAGACAAAGTTGGCAGCTCACTTCTAAAAGATCCAGATTTTTCTCTAAGAGGTTGGTGGAGACCAAAACAGAGCCAGAAGGTTAAAAAAAATGAGTATTCGACTTACATTGATTGACACCTAAAAAGTCACATTTGGTTTCATGTGTTGTATTGCTTCACAAAGTGGGTTATTATATATAAAGGGGACAATCATCAGATGTGTGTGTCAATGCATAAAGCTGAACATTAATCAATATAAGTGTCACTTTTAATTCCACACAGCATGTTCATTCAACTTCCAACTGTATGAAATGTCAGGATTTCATTTCTCAGGGAAGACAAGTTGCATTATTACAAAATTGGTCACACATCATTTGTCAGTGAGCAGATCCTTTGAAAACAATAATCCTATGACAGAGATTGGTAGGATGGGATAGCCACATAGAGGGGGGTCAGAGGGACCTTACACTGACCTGTGTGACTGATCTGCAATCTGGATCCCGAGCCTTCATCTGGGGAAAACGTGTGCAACTATTGTGATGCTGAAAAAACACGTCTTTGAACTTCCTTTCGCTCCGAAAGTACATGCTCAAAACAAGTAGAGTGCTTCCAAAAAAGACGTGCACTTGAGGAGTGGGAACACAGATTGACAGTCTTTGGTTTGGTGTGTGTTTTTCTAGAGCATCTGTCTTCCTGCTCCGGCTCAAAGAGACAAGCCGGAGGAAGCGTTTTGCTCCTCTCCAAGGCCTTGAATGTGGGGAGGAAATTGTCCGCACATTGCGTGAGATCCGACCGTTGTTCGCTGGTGTCTGTGACAGCACTCATCAGCGCGGCATTAATTAAGGATAAATACAAAGCATAAACAATAAACACGTGACCACAAAAGCCACAACTACCTCCCATACCAATTCAGACCCTCGCCAAAGAAAGTAAATACAGTAATCCTTTCAAGATTTGTTTCCCCCCAACCAGCCAGAGAGCCCCCCTATGTGAGGACTTAAGTGAAATGCATTATTCAACAGATAGGAGCGTAAGGATGTCATTCATTGGAATCAAGCAGACCAGCATTAGATCGTATTTCACATGGCAGCTTGGCAGGATCTGACTGCAGATGTGCAACTTGGCATATCATGTCATTTCTAAAATAACCTGTTTTTGAGTGCTGTGGGTCTGGGTCCATGTCTGAGTTTTGCTGGAGCACCCGTTGGAACTGATTTGTACGTGTTTATGGAGAACTGTGTTTAAATGGTTCTGCCTGTGTGTGTGTGTGTGTGTGTGTATGTGTGTGTGTGTGTGTGTGTGTGTGTGTGTGTGTGTGTGTGTGTGGTTGAATGGGAGTAAGTGAGTGCGTGCGGAGGGGGGATGGTTGAGGGGACAGCTGTAACGGAATCACTTCATAAGTGAAATACCACTCCCTGTACAATAGCCAGCCACAAACCAGAGCTGTGGTGCAAATGTTTTTCCAACATGGCATGGATCTATCCCTGCATACTGAGATTAAAAAATGCATTTTTCACTTCCTTCAAATGAGAAACCAAAGAAGGTTGCGACTGGTACATTCAGGGTTTGGGGTCTCGGATGCACTTCATGCAAACAATTTCAAACCATGTTGGCTGTTTTTAGAAAACTGTAAAAGCCGAGGATTTATGCTTCCAGTATCAGTGTCGTTAGCATTGCTAGAGCTTGAGTTGATGATCACATATGTCTTCCCTGCTGTTTCACCATTTCATTTTGGAGACAAGTTTACCAAGACAGGCTTCAGAATGCCCATGTCAATGAAGACGGTCTATTGAGAAGCAGATAAAGGGTGCTAAAATGCATTCGTTCTACATAGTTTCACATGCTGAGAGCTATTTTGCATCCTCCTGAAGAGTTAAGATTCAATAGCCTCTGACCCTGAATTTGTAGAATGGCCTCATTGAGGAGGGCGAGGGGATGAACTACATTCCACAGGCCTGCTGGGAGAAAACAAGATGGCCGTGTGTGACATGTGGCTTTGTTGGCGGGCGAGGGATGTCTCTCATGGCCATCAGGGTGTCAGAACTGGTTACCTCTAATCGCGCCTGATAGGCAGAGAGGGCCTGGGCACAACCACAGGGCCTCGTGATTCAAATCACAACCGCTTACAAAAACGTACCATGACCACACATTGACAGATTAACATTCCGCATGTTTAACTCATATCTCAGGAGCCGTGAACGAGCGGTGGCAAACACCCTCCCAGATTCCAGATCACATTGTTCGACCTTTTTTCCCTCGCACCCTCCGTGATGTGAACCTGAGGGAACAGCGGCATTGGAATGTCCGAGATGGAATTCCTCTGAATGGCCGTTTGACCTGACTCACCACTTAGTGTCAGCACAGGGAACACACTCAATCATTAACAACTGGACCATGGTGACCGCTGACTAGAATGGCTGTTGTGACCCAGGCCTCATGACTGGCATGGCCACTTACATACACAGGCAGAGAAATCCTATGGCCCCCGATTCCACCATTAGCCATGACCTTCCTATTACAATGATGGAAAAGGAAGCTTGGGAGGTATTTTGTTTAAGTTGTCAGCTGCTCCTGGATGAACGAGTTATCCCCACCTGTTGGGTCCTGATCCTGGTCTATTCATTGCACTTTATGTAAACTCACAATGCACAAATCCCACTTTTTCTTTCCCAATACTACTTTGCATTGACCTCATTGGGATTATCATTGTGGTTACCAAATGTATTGCATTGTTAAGGCAATAAAAAACTGAGTAAATGGAAATAATAGCAGAAATACTAGACACGTACCTATATACGTATACGGTACCTATAGTACCTTTATTGATAAGCATTGATACTGATTCAATTGATTGAATCATTGCATCCTCTGTGTATTTTTTTTTCAGAAATCAATGGTCCTTGGTCCTTTTTTTGGTCCAGTTTGAGTTCATGTTAACTACAGTGCACGTCAATACTGACCACTTTTCACAGTGGAAAAAATGTCCATACTTCTCAAACCACTTCTACAACATGCTCCAGTCCTCGGATCTCCATCTGTATGCACAATGTTCTCCAAACATTAATATTTTCACCCAAAATATGGCTAAATGCACAAAGCTTCCAAGCTTTTTCCTCTATAATGTTACAGCTCATTTCCCACTGTGATGAAAAACATTTGTAAGTCACAAAATATTAAGATTACTGATCACACTGGAGCCCATACCAAAACCCTCATTCACAAAACACAGCTTGAAACAAAGTCGACAACAAAGCAATGAAAGTATAAAAATATGAAAAAGGAGCTGAAAAAAAAAACTGCCGTACAGCTTTGATAACTGAAATCCTTGTAACAAATTCCACGTGTTTATGCAACGACTAATTATATCGACCGCTAAAAGCATTCCATAACCCACAAGTAGTGTCCAAATGTAAAATGCATGGCAATTGGACAATCTTCAAATGAATAGTTAAGCTGTGACATTTGTAGTATTTATTTAGCCAGTTCAGAAGGCCTGTGTTTATGCTAATGAATTTAGTTCTTAGTCTTGCATGATTGTTGTGACTTTTTTCATCCATTATTATTATAAATTTACAACAAATCAGAGTTAGATTGGTGTAAACATGAATCTCATTTACTGATTTGTACCGAAGTCTGGTTAGAATGTAACCAGGTAGACCCTTAAACCTGCAAACAAATAATGGTGGAAGCAGCATCTGGTGGAGTCACGTGGCTGCCAACATTGTGAGGCCTCCCTTCTCACCACTTTGACCACATGTGGCTCCCCTATAGTTCTTCTGGCACAGAACCATAACAGTATGCCATATCACTTTTTCACGTGATACATCCACCACTGTCTTCTCGGGCATTCCACAAGGTCTTTATGTGGATTGGGAGTGATAGTGGGTTTGTCGTAGACATAAGACTCTTTCCATGAGGGTCGCGGTGCTGCACCTGTTTATCCAAAGCCCAGAAAATGTCAGAGCTACTGTGGTAGACGATGCCTTGTCTTTTCGAGTCAGAGCGAGTGTCTGTGAGTGTCGGAGACATCTCATTGCTTCGCCAAAATTGCAGAGCAGAGTTGTGCTCTCCACACGAAAAACATGCCCTGTTGGTTTCATTTGATATCTGATCACAGATTATGTTCCCCAGTCATAATTAGGAAATATCTCTTTCAAACATTTTTGTGCCAGCAACATTATATTATGGTTAAAGGAAACCATTCCTACAATGTAGAAACGCCAGAGCTGAAAAAAAAAACACGTCACTTGAAATGTCCTCAAGTGTTCACTCACGTTGGAGGCTAGTGATTTTTTTTTTCTACGAGCACCCAATTAGTTTAACCAGCGCTTGTCAACAGCCAAACCATCAAATAACTTACATGCAACATATTTGAAACCAAATGTGAGTGAGCTACCACAACAACCCTAACAAAACCAAGCTCTTCACAGGCAGGGGGCCGTAAATGAGTCCAAATAATGACAGAACGCCACCCAGAAACAGCTGTTGGGAAAATGATGGGAAAGGAAAGTGGACTGACGGGGAAGTGGGGACGCATGTGGGGTCCTTTTCAGGGCTGGGGAGGAGGAACCTGTGAAAGGGCCTGCCACAGGGGAGAAAGGAGCCTCTCATGGCCCATTGTGCATGAATGCTCCAACCTCTAGACCTGTCTCTCTAGCTCCAGCCATCAGATTCCCTCCTGACCCGTTCTTATTACCCGGGCTCGCCTGCTCTCACCCAGTAGGAATGTTTGTGTTTGTTTGTGTACCTCTTTCACGTTCTTTCATCTCTGTTGCGATCCATTTGACACTTCAGACCTGAAAACCTTTGTATATAATCACACATCACTTTAAACTGAGAAAGAAATATTCATATTCAGACACACACACAAAAACTTCATTAGTTTATCACAACTTGGGTCTTATTTTCATGGTTTCTCATTGCAGTTGTTTTTATCCAAGATAACATGAGACCAGATATCCCCATGACATTAAACATTAAGTTGTGCCCTGTCATGACACTGACAAAGAAGCTATATAATACAGATTTGACACACTATGCCCATACCTGCTTCACTTAATAATTTCAGTTTTGACACAGCTAGCGATCTGGCATATTGGATCAATGCATCTCTAAGTTTTCTGTGCAATGGATTGGATTATTACCAGAGTTCTGTTTGGGCTTATAAGGTGGTGTGGATAGCCTAGCATTTTTTTTAATTGATTGGCTTATTTAAAAATGCACATTAATAAACCTTGCTGTTTATGCACCAGAGTTAGCCAAGAGGCAGTTCTTCATCTGTAGTTTCTGGACAGATGCTACAAAGTCACTTAAAAAAGCAACATTTGTTTGGAACCTGTCTGGTCATCTGACAGCTCGTGTTTCTTGCAGTGCTGAACGTTGTGTTCTCAAATCTAAGCAGCTGACAGCAGTGAGAGAAATTATGGCGAAAACTGTGATTGTGAGAACCAAGTCATGAGCCTTAGTTAAGGCAAAGCAGTGTGTGACTGCAGTGGTTTATGGGGCTTTGTACGCCACATGTTGCACAAGATTGACAATATGAAACTTTGCAGAGCAGAGCTGAACATTAAGCACCTTAAAGTAGGTTATTTCCATAGTAACCATGATTACCTGTATGATTATATATCAGTTAAACTTGAACTTAAACATAGAAAACATTAAATGAATTGCACTGGTTCTTTTATTGCATATGGCCAGCTTGACTTTGATAATTGAGTCTTCTATGCCATGTCTTGACATTGCGGCCATCCAGCACTTCCACCACGGGGCCTCTAAAGTACTAAGTGTTGAGCTTGCAGATTGTTTTGCTTATACATCCAACCTCTAATCTGCAAGATTTATACCTTGTCCCACCCCTGTAATTAACAGGCTTCCTAATAACTCACCTCTTACATTTATAACATTTATTATCCCCACATATCAGCATACAACAAGACATATTGAGATGTCAGCTTTAAACTGAAAACACGCGGAGGTTGCCATAGTGACAGTCATCACTCATATTCCTCTCAAACCAACTGTGCTTCAAGCTGTTTTCGCTATTTATTCTTCATCCAGATCTGAAGATCTCTTTGAGGGAACTTCAAGTAGCATATTTTAGGAAATAGAAAAGAAGGGATATGATCCAAGAACAGGATTACTGTGGGACACAAATCACAGTTTGTTTAGCTGTGAAGTTGCTGTCAGAATTAGCCAATCCTGAGGCAACCAAGCACACCCAGGAAGTCCAGGTCATCCGCACCATCTAGTTTCATCCATGCTGTCATGGACCCCGACAACCACAGCACGTTAACCAATAGTCTGAGGCAGGCTTTGGGGTCTCTGCCCGTGCCTCAGCGCAGCAGCACAAGTGTCTGGTCAGACCCGCTGGTCAGGCACCACGCCCTGCCAGCAACCACCGTCTGACAGCTGCTGTTGCCTCACCAACCTGCGCGCATGGGAAAAGTCCACGGAAAGCCAAGCAGACAGTTGGGACATGACAGGACAGGGATGTCTGCATGCTCCACCGCTTTGACTCCACGTGGAGCAGGCGGTATTCTTAAATGGACTGAGTGATGAGAGGTGTAACTGCAGGTCATAGGCCAGAAAACTGGCAGGAGTTAAAAATGGATTTTACTGCTGCTCCAGGACAGACCTAATAGCACTTCCCAATGAGGTCTAATGCGTTTATGTATTTGTGGATTACATTTTATTGCAATTCAGCTCAATAAAACAGAGAAATGTAAGGGTAGAAGTTTTCTTTGGAACGATGATATACAGGTCCATATGTAGAAACCATGATACTCAGATATAGAAACATATTAATTTTTCCTCTGCTTTTCTGCCCAAGCCCGCTAATTGATAGAACATATCCGAATACTGGTAAGGTGATCTTAAAATGAACATACTGGGCAACTATTCTCTCAGACCACATTTCATTTCATTTCATGTTGCGAATGGCTAATGAAAATCATCAGTGAGCAAACTCAAAGTGAAGATTTTTTTTTTTTTTTTTTTATACGAATCTTTCAAAACATAAAACAAAGATTTTATTTTGCTAATGTGAGAACATAAATTTGATTTGTTGTGTTTGCAGAACTCAAAGCAAACGATCTGATTAACACCATATAAACGAACAATTTTTGCTCTTATAAGATTTACAACACATGTGGCACTTCATAGCCATGTTTTAATCTCCCACCCACAGATATTAATTGGTTAAAAAAACAAAAGTTATTCACAGAATGGTTTGAAAATATCATTCAGATGAACTATAAATAATTCTACACAGCAAGTTTTGGCTTTAAACTAAACCTGTGCCCTGTTTCTTAGAAGCAACGCTGAATTGAGTCTCTTTGTGGTAGCATGCTTACTGTGTTCAGAAAACGCCTGTGTGGTTCCTCCTCATCAAGTTGACACTTGCTCTGCAAATAAAATTATTACTCACATTGCTGACAGAAACTGACTAATTGGACATGCTTCAAACGTATCTCTCCAATGCACCTATTATGCACTGCTGAAGCATTAGTAGGTCCTTAGGTACATGACAGCTGTAAAAGGTTTTAAAGCAACATTGTGTAACTTTTCTACCATAAAATAAATCATCTCATAATCAGGTGATTTGTGTCTGTGTCAGTCCCACTCTGCACTGCATACGATCACCCACAAGAAATATGTGGAAGAAAACGCTTTACGGCACAGAGTCATACACCACCAACTATTTCACTTATTTTGTTGAAACTGGATCATATTATATTTTCCCTCAGATGTCCTCCTCTGCCTCAACTCGTCATGATTTACTGAATTTTCTGATCGGACAGTAAACTGTTGCGAATTATAGCTGCTGGTAGATAATTATCCCCTCATGAACTGATCTACAGGGGTCCACAGGTGGCTTGGACCTCTGTAAAGAGGAGGTTTTCAGGCCCAGGGTAAGGGAGAATGCCAATGTGGAGCGGACCTCGTGTCTTGCCAGACTAAAACCTAAAAGTAAATTCAAAATGATCCCTGTCAATTCAAACAATGTAAGAAATCCATTGTCTAAAAACTGGTGGCTATCTTCTTCCTTAGATGGATGAATATTCAACATTTGTTTGTTGTTAAAACGATGGTTTGTGGGAAATACATGATAGTTTCTCGCTGAAAGTTGGACGAGAAGATCAAGATCTCCTATCAGTCTACAATATCAACAATATATAAGCCTGCAGCAAGCGGATGGTTAGCTTAGCTTGGCACAAAGACTTAACGCTGCGGGAAAACATCTAGCCTGGCTCTGTCCAAAGCTAACAAAATCTGCCTACCAGCACCTCCAGAGCTCACTAATTAACAAGATACTTCTCATTTGTTTGGAAGAAATTCTAAATAACCATAGCAACTCATCATTTCTAGATCTTTTATTACAGCTTAAGCAAACAAGATATAACGTGTTAAACAGTGTGCTTTGGGTGCCGGTGAGCAGATTTTGTTACCTTCAGATAGAGCTGGGCTTTGCAAGGCTGGCTGTCTCCAGTCATGCTAAGCTAAGCTGAGTGGCTCCTGGCTGTAACAATGTGATATCGTTTGATATAACAGCAGTATTGATATTTTCCTCTAACTTTCAACAAGGAATGTGTTTCCCGAAATGTCTATTGTTTTATGTTGGTTTACCAGTATGACTAGACAGGTCATTTGGAAAAATCTGCACAGGTTTTCTCATAGACTGTCTGGATCTCCTCGCTAGACCTTCTCCCTGGTAACTCTGGTAGGGTATTAAGAGAAGGAGAGGAGCTTGGAAGAGAACTGTCAGTGCCAGAGCTTTGCCTTAAACAAAGACATGTGTTACCAAAGGGATGTCAGCCTGCCCGCTCCCCAGCACTGTGTAACTCAATCTCCCCACATTCTCATCCACTGAGGGGGGTTCTTAGGAAGAAAGGGTTAAGTATGTTGATCAAAGGCTCAATGATGGACCAAAGGACTTCTCTAGATCATCAGTGTGACCTCGGTGCATCCATCAGCCATTAGGACGTCAGGACTGTGGCGAGGCAAGGCCCAGTTGGTGTGGAGGCAGTGGAGGGGGGGGCAGCGAGGGGGCTGAGGGTCTTTTTGGAGCTGGGGTGCTGACGGGCCTGTGTGGTAGATGGGGAGCTGGTGGGGGAAACAGGACCCACAGAGACAAGAAAAAGAGGGGAAAAACTGGGAGGAGGGTTGGCGGATTAAAGCCCCAACCAGCCTTTAACTTCTCCCAAACCACATGGAGCTGGTGTCCAATGCCCTACATATTCAAAGGCATGTACACTAGCCCACTTCCAGCCGGTGACACAGATGGAGACAGAAATATACAAGCGCTGGGCAACCAGTTTCTCTGATGTTGCTTTCCATGCGGTGCACTCTGCTGACAGACTGAGTTAGCCATCAACTCTCTGAGCAGGAGATGGACAAGTTCACTTGTGTTAAGCAAACTTTGTCACCAAGCTGCTCATCATTACCTGCCACAAACACTTAAAATTTGACACAGCTGTAAAAGCCATTAAAAGTAGTAAGATAATTTTGTTTGAACAACAGGGGCCCACTGTTTCTTGCAGCTACATGTCGAGTTGGAGCTGTTTGTGTGTTGTTCCGGTGACCTTCCATCCCCATGGAAAAGCAAAGGATTCAACAGAACTTTCCATGTATATGACCCACATCATGGAACTTCTTCACCTCCACCACTGCTCTTTCCACAGGCTAGACAGGGGAAGGATGATACACTGGCACTCAATCTCACTGGCACTGGCTGTGTTCCTGGACTACTCTCTGGACCCGACTCTAAAGTGTCACTTTTTTTAGTGGAGAAAAAGAGTATTTCGACTTCAGCTTGACGATTTAAAGTAGCAAATTAGATCTGCTCAATCAAAAGGCATATCAGTGGTGGGGTAAGGTTGCTTGAGGTGAGAAAATCGTTTCAATACTGATGTTTTTGGACTTGTTGACAACATTTGCGTGCTGTGTAAGTTAACCAAAACATAAAAAATGCCAGTGTTTTCCAAATGGCAGCTGTAGAGTGTCGAGTTCTGTGGTCTCAGCTGTGTAGCATATTGATGTTGTTTTATCAGAAGAGATTATTTAGAGTAGAGCACATGGAGCGCTTCAGAGTTTCTATGGTTTGGAGTTAATTCTTTGCAGTTTTTTAGTAAGTTCAATTTATTATTTGCAGCGGTAAAATAAAATGCTAAATTCAATTTGCTAAGAAGATGAATCATGGTTTAGGAAAATCAATTGCTCAGCAATTAGCTGTAAAACTTCATGCTGTGCTCTTGGAAATACTTAATACTACTTCAGTATATGTTAAAAGCAACAGGCCATGGAAAATGTATTTCCAAGATATCATTTTTCATGTGATCATCTTCATGAAAATTGTCCAGAGTGTTTGTCTTAGGTTTCATCTCACAGAGGGTGAGGGGTGAAGTGCTAAGAAAAGGCCCCTTAAGGGTCTTGTAGTGTTTCCCTAGGTGGAGTCTGCTTTTAGAACCCCGACCTCACTTCGTGAAAACAAAACGTGAGGAGAAAAATAACCTCAAGGAGAAGCCGTGGCCTAGCCAACCACTGGACACTGAGCAGCACAAAAGCGCGTGTGGGCTGTCCTCGAACTCCCTCCACCAAATGTCTCCACGTAGAAACCCACTTCCCATAGAGATGTACAGACACACACACACATGCACACACACACACACTTACATAAAGAAGTGGCACGCAGACAGAGACATGAGGTGAAGTGAGCAGACAAATAAATAAATGCTTAGTGCTCTTTAAATCTACAGAATGAGCTCTGCACACACACACACACACACATTAACACAGACACAAATACAGCAGTGCCTGGGGTTAGACCCATCCCATCGTCTCAGACTGCTGATGCTGTCCTTACTGTAGCTGTGAGGCCTGAGGGCGTCACCGCATAAGTATTAACCTCGCTCATATTTTACAAGCACCGCTTACTGGCCCAGTCCAACATAAACAGGTGTGTATGCCAAATTGGGCGTCATTGCTCCCCAGGCTAATGTCTTGTCTGCTCATATATATATATACTGCGTGTGTGTATATATATATATATATATATATACATATATATATACTCAGAACTTTCACTTTGCTATCTGTGAATCTAAAGTTATTTACAGTGTCTGTCTGACATATTTGAACCTGTTCAGAGCCATATGTCAGGCAGAAGTAGCTTTCGTCTTCCTACAGTGTTTTGGCGATTCACATCGTAGCTCTTTAATTAAAACTTTGTTGCATCTTGCCTCTTGCCGTTTAATCCTCACGCGCTGACTTCGCTATTAAGTTTGACAGCTGATTTCAGTTCAGTTTACTGTGCTCCGCATGCTATTTTGATTTGACACTAAAGATATTCTTTAAAAGGGGCCTCTCGGTCTCAAACCTCTACTGTATTGTGCACAAGAGACACCACACAGTTCTGCAAAAAAAAAAAAAACTAAGCACGCACCAGAAACAGAGACCTACGCTGGCACATTATTTGGACAATACATTTGCAAATAGATGGAGGCAGTCAGGTAGTGTTCAGAGTCCTCAGTCTGGGGTCTTGACGATCCCCACTTTGCCTTGTGGTCTATGATGTCACACAGGGCTTTGCCTTTGAATGGCCATGTGTTCCTCACCACTAATATCAAACAGATGATGAGAAACCTCCAAATGATGGTCTTTCACTAAGACAAGCAGTCAAAACAAAGTCAAAGGAACACAGAAAAACACCAAGCGATCACATGAAAAAAAAAAAGACTATACGTTCTTAATTGCTGCAGGCTGTGTTGCGGGTAGCATTAAACTGTATTGTGTGCTCTTCTGCTTTGTTGAAAATTTAAACATTTTAAACCTGCATCATCATCAGCGCAAAGACCGACTCCCTGAGGGCTGCTAAGAGGTGTTTTCAGTACGGTAGTACTTCCATGTTTGTGTCACCTTAACCAAAGCCTTCACATCCTGGAATAACAAACAAGACTTAAAGGATTGCCCCAGAATAATCCATCATCCATGGGACTGTTAAATATCCCTTTAACTCGACTGAGGAGAAGTCTGTAATTGAAGCGCTGCGTCTGGAAGACAACAATCCTTTTCTTCTCACTCTGGGATCTGGCTACTCTCAGGCATCAGCTCAAAGAACCTCTGACTCCTCGATTTTTAATTTCATCCCTTCGTTTGGGTAATTTATTTATTTCATTTTTTTTTCCTTGCCACTCATGCTTCTCTTTTCCCCCGCTCTTTGCAGATGTGCGTTATCTTCCAAGAGAGGCCAAGCTTCTGATCTGAACGTTCCTATCTCACTTTGCCAAAGTTACAAATTTCAAGGGGAGGCAGAATGTTGGAGCTAATTCAAAGGAATTTGGGGAGTGCTTTTGTCACTTCAAAAAAACAAAGAGGAAAATTAGAAAAAAAATGACTTGGCATTCGGCAATGTTGCTCTCAACAAGCACCAAAACATCTCAACTAAAAAAGTTGTTTTATATGCCCTTGGCTAAGATCCATTCAATTACCTAGACAGCCATTATAAATTATCTTTACAACGAATAGTAAAAGTTTTTGTCAGCCAAATGAGGAAATCACTGTGGGGGGGTTGACCTGTTCTGAGCTATTTTATTGGTTCAAATCATTTTAAGTTTTCAGAACACAAGAAAATCAATGACCACCAGTTGTGAAGAAAAACTCTTCCAGTTCTTCTTTCTTTCCTGTTCTCGTCAGTGTGTGTGAATGAAAACTGGCGGTCTCGTGACTCCTTCACATCCTCTTTGGAGTCAGTTGAACCTACCCTGGCTTTCCAAAAACACTAAAGACCCCGATATGTCTTGCCAGTGAACTCTGAATAGCAGGATCATATGATAAATTTGCATAAAGCTAATGCATGGCCTTGGCAGACTTAAGCTACATGAGTTCCAGTGATGTCAGTGGTTATGTTACCTCGCGACTATCTTTCCTCCCAACTGGGCCCTGAATTGGAAAAGTGGGTGCGTCTCTCCCAGTGTGAATTAGACCAGAAGCATTAGCTTGCAGAATATATCCCAATGAACTAATGATCCTGACACCCAAACAATAGCTGCTTTAGAAGAAGGCACACACAGCAGACTCTGTTTTTCTATCTCATATTTTTAATGACAAAATGTTTGTCAGAAACAAATGGATTTATTTTTCTCAATCCAGGGCATAGTATGGGGAGCTTATGCGGTTCCGGTCCCCAGGGCTTCAGACAACTAACAAAACACATCTTACTTCTGCTCTGCTGCCCGCCTACAATGCTTTTCACATACAGGAGGACGAGTGGGAGCGTCCAGCAAATGAATGAAATAGCATGGATCTCTTTCACAAGCGCCACTTCATAGAAAGAGTTGGATGGAACCACTGACAGTGATCATGTCCAAAATGTAAATGTATGAATGATATAAATGAATTAATATCTCATCTGATTTTTAAAATCACTCACTGCCTCAGAAAACACAGACATCTATCAACTTCAATGCTTTTTTTTTCATTTTTTTTTTTTTTCATTTTCTGTGATGAGCGACATTAACATTAAATATCAATGAGAAATTGGAGAATACAACAGAATACATCACTTTGAAGGCTGGAAAGAGTGAAAACTGTTTCACCATATATCTGCTACCATCCTTTGCAATTAGTCCCAAACTTGGTTCGACAGCTGCTTCTACTTATATAGTGTACCCACTCTTTCTCCAAACCACTCTCAATTAGCTCCTCTCCTAAATAACCACTCTTTTCACTTGCAGTTTCCGGCTACACATGCACCTCCTTGTTTCATCAAGCCATCCCATCCATCTCAAAAACACCCTCACAAAAGAACTACACTCTTGTTTGTGTGTCTAAAAACAAGAGGCACACTGAGCCACTTTCTATTCACATCAGGTCATTTGCATGACGGTCCTCTTCCCATTTAGTGACTTCGAACAGCTCTGCCAACGCAGAAAGCACGAGGAGAGGCTCGAGTGTTGAGCCTGTTACTCTGTCATCCGTCGTCTTAAATCCTCATTCAGTTTATCCTGAGTACAATGGATTGTACCACCATCGCGTTTTGAGAATAAACTGCTAATATCGCCTGCCGCTCCAACCACAACAGAATATTAATGTGCAAAGTGATGAGTTAAAGAGGTACTGTGGGTGTCACAGGTGGCTGTGACCACCCAAGTCAGACAGCCCCAATTACACTGAAAAAACAGCTTGGGTGCTTTTCATTCTTAAACAAAAACAATTCCAACTTGATGAATAATCACATTTTACATGGTTACTAGGGATTTATTTTGTGGGGGGGCATTGCTTTTCATGTTTAATGGAAAAAACTGTTTTCCATAATCCTTGTAACGTCTTGCTTTTTTCCTTCTCTCACTGTGTTTCTGATCACATTTCTGCCTGACAGAGACAGAGACATGGAGAAGACGCGCCTTTCCATGCTGGGAGAGATAATTGACTTCTGTTCCGTGCGTGCCACAATCAAGACACAAGACCACAGCATATTACGAAAATGTGCTGTGTACAAAATAATGTCAAAGTCAGCACACTGCTTGATTTATTTATTTTTGATTTTTAATGATTTATGCTTCCTAATGCATTCGCCAGTTACTATATTAAGCGTGGTTGGAATGTTTGAATAACAGACTTCGACATAAAGTTTGGCTTCGAACCTGGACACACACAATGGCCAGATTTAATGTGTGTGTTTTTCTTCAAAGGGAGAGAATTTATGAAAATAATAGCTTTGGATATTTGTTGGAACAGTCAATATGGGCAACTCAGCACTGAACGGGAACATTCTTGTACCAACATGCGTTGAGCAATAAAATGAAGAATGTGGATTCCTTACTCAGGGTTCAAGGATAGGCTTTGTATGTATCATAATACAATTCATTGTTAAATTAAAAACACATCAGCTTTTTATGTGTGGAAATGTATTTGCATCTCCTGTCAAGGGAAACATGTTTTTAATGTCTCCAGTTGAGGAGTTATTAGTTAATATAATGTCAGAATGAGGTTATATACTAAATATGTTCTATTAATAAGTTACTTTAACCGGGTATAGACCTATATGCAAATCTATTTACAACTGTGTTTGATCCATCTGAGTAGCGTCCCTACTAAAATAAAATAAGTTAAAGACTGATGCACATACAACATACTAATATACTGCACTAACCTGCATGATTAATCATGCACAGCACAAGTCTAGGCTTCATCAGTCTCTACATCTCTAACATATAGGATTATTATTATTATTATTATTAATGTGCAAAAGTTATAATACATTCTAAACCTATTAATTCGTATGTAAACCGAAAGATAAACTGGCCTGTATAGTCTGTAAACCTCACATGACCTTGAAAAATATGTATTGTAGATTAAAGCTGAATAGACGTCAACAACACGAATATGCCAACAAAAAGTGGTTATAACATAAAGTGCAACAAAGCACTGCAGATCCTCAGTCCAAAGCCAATGTTAGCCTACGGTTCATATAGCGTCTTTCACACTGCATGAAGTGTACATGAATAATGTGGCGTTTGGGAAAATGTTGCGTACTCACTCCAAGTCTGGAGCTACTGTAGCGCTTTGCTTAGCAGAGTGAAACAGCTAGCAGTTCAAAAACACCTATAAAACGTATTAATGTGCACAATGTATCATCTTTCAAACCCATACACAGACATGTATAAAGGATACTCGACAGTTGTTGGGAGTTAAATGCTGTAACGATTTCTAAAAGAACAACAGGGACCAATGGCTTTGTGAACTCTTCTCACCGGCAACCAGCAGAGGTGCGGCACAGAGGTTCTGTTGTTCGTCATGAAACAGTTACAACACCTAATTCCCTTTTATAGTTTTGGCCATCATAACTATCAATTATAATAACATTGTTCTTACTAAGTTAATAAAAAAAGAAATGCTGCGACAATTGCTAAGAAGGAGGTTAGCTTCCTTGGAAGAGAGAACAATGGCAAATGGTGTTGATCACTGCTGACAGTCTGGTTCAACTTTGACCAACTGTAGCCTACTTGCTGTACTTGTGCAATCGTTCTAATCTTCATTTTGGGTGCGCTTACTATTGTCTTCACCAAAGCGGTTTTAGATTATCTGGGTAAAGTGTTGGCTTGTTTTACAACCTTTCTCAACTTGCCAATTATCTGGATTCTTGCGTTTATGCCCTGTCAGACTTCATTGTGTCACAGTGTTCCCAGATCTCAGCAATTACTTTGGTGAGTAAAATGTTATTATAAGTGATAGATTGACCAAAAAGACTCCTAAAGTACGATCCAAGTTGTAATACACTGGAATTCCTTTAACGTTGATAATCTAGCTCGGAGCAAAAATAATCCCGTATAGCACTAATGAGAACAAACAAAGTGTAAATGATCAGACCCAAGTCAGCTTTTGTGTTAAGTGAAAAAATACTATTAGCTTTTGTCCGGTAGCATATCAGACTAAATAATAATAATACAAATAATCATAAATATACCTCTGCTATTGTATGCATGTGTGTGCAGTTCTTTAAAACCATCACTCCACTGACCACAGCTTTAAAAAATGTTTTGAAATGAACTAATCCTCTTAAAACTAAAGCTTCAACTTCAACTGATATTTTAGCAATAAACTGCCAAACTGAGTCAAATGGGTGTTTATTAAATTCTCATGAGTCGTATCTGAATAGAAAATATCAGTGCAGCACTCTACAACACATCCAGCAATATATCAGTTTCATGTTTTAATGAATTGAGGAAGGATCTCTGCAGTTAAATGAGTTTTCTTGCTACTGTCTATTAACTGAAACTGCAAAAGCATCCAAATATATATATATTTTTTACTGTTTCGGGGGAAATGACTGCAAACAAACTATGCTACAGTAAAATAGAACCAAGGTGTTTGAATGTGAAACACACTGTAATGATGTTTTTTTTTTTTGTCGTCAACATGCCAGTAGCAATGAAACCTTTTTTTTTTTCTTTTTAAGAAAAGATTAGGTGTTTTGGGGGGGGTTGTGGGAAGGGGGAGTCATTTTCTAATAGACACACATCTTCAGTCAGAGTTTCTAAAAAGTATTTTTCTTTACACTTAGTACAAAAAAGACATCTCTACCCGTTAGTGCTTCGTTTTAAGATACTATAACATAAATAAACAATTTATTTTCAGTGTTCAGAACAGACAGTTCCAGTGTGACTGGAAAACTAACATACTCCACCATATTCCAGTTGGCAGCAGAGGGTTTAACAGAGTTCTCCACTCAAGATTTTGGCGCACCCCAACGCACCATACTTACAAAATGTTCTTCATTTCTACAAACCTCCAACATAAGCCCCAGCCAATTTGGGGGGGTCATTCATGTCAAGATTCACTTTTGCTCCCCTTTAGTGAAAATACAAACAAGACCTTTTTTTTTAAAAAGTTTTCAATCAAAGACTTGACAAATCTTTCCCAGTCACAACCTCATCAGCTGCTGTCATTTTGATCAATTCCCAGGTTACTGTGTTTCCTCTCCATGCATGAGTCTCTTGTGAATTTAACAATTACAAATCCCAGAGTGCAAAGCACAGTTCCCAACGAGGGCCTCATTCATTACCTGTAGTCCCAACTTCACTGTGGATACATCAGTACATGAGCACAATCTCTATGTGACAGTAAAGTTCTGGGGTATTACCTACTGATATTTAGCATTTACTTTCTGAAAAGAAATTAGATAGATTCTGCTGTGCAAAACGATGCCATGAAGAGCTGATAGTGTAAATTCCATTCCTTTATTTCAAAATCTTTCACTGGTCCACGTCACACTTTTATCTCGCTCGCTTGAGTCTTCCTCATTCGGCTAGTCCTTGGCGCCTCACTTCCTGGCACTGAGTTCCTTGCGTCCTTATTTGCAGGTAAACACCTCCGTCCTCTCACTGCACGTGTTGCACTTGACGAAGCAGCACCATTGGAACTTACAGTTGCACTGCCACACTTTGGTGTACTGGTGTGTATTGTAGCCCCGCCCACAGCACATAAGGTCACAGCCGTCTGTATGCGGCGAGGTGCGGTTGCACAGGCGTCCCTGGGTGCCCACGCTCCCCGTGGCTGCGTCCTCCTCGCAGTAGTTGGGCGACCTCTCGATGTAGACGAGGTCTGTCTCCATGGGCTTGCGGTAGCCCTGAGTCTGCTTCACCTTGAGGTGGGTGGGCTGGCGCAGTCGGCTAGCCCGGACTACCTCCACGTGCACAGCTTCGTTGTACTTGTCTTTGAGTACGTAGCCAATCTCGCGGAACTTGGGAAGTGTAGTCCAACAGGTCTTGGTGGTGCAGGAGCCTGAGACGCCGTGGCACTTGCACTCTAGCTTCATCCTTTCTTCTAGTACCTGGAGAGTGATAGAAAAAAAAACAGTTGTAGAACTCCTTCAAATGAAGACAGAAAATTTGACTCAAAACCCCAAATTAAAGACATAAATGGACAAATCCAATGTCTGTCCTAAAAGGTCTGTTCACCTAAAGTATGAATACCTTCAATAGCCTCCATATTTATGCAGATTTGTCTACTATCAACTATCTGCTTGTCTATATTTGACTAAGGGTAGGAGAAATAATGTATTTTATAACTTGGGTGAACATATTTTTAGATATTGGCATGCAACCTAAAAAGCTACCCATTTTTGCCTTGAACATTTGAGTGTTCCCATGCTTTTTCACCACTGATTTACTGACATGCAGACAGATTTGCAACGTGGATTGGAACACTTTAAGCTTTGTTGCGGATCTTCACAGCAAGTACAAGAGCAACATACCAGTTATGAGTTTAGTTTTTTTCTTTCTGCATTCCAACTTTATCAGTGAGTAATTTAGCATCACCTAGATGCTGTCTGAATGTTTGTTTCGTGCCGTGCCACTGTGCAAGTGGAAACAAATGCAAAAATATGTCAAATCAAGCAAGTCGTCAAGTTGTTTATTTGAATTTTTTGTGCAAAAACTGTGATGGCAATCGGGCATTCTTATCTGCATTAGTAAGTGGTGACTGTGCTTGATTGAGTACAGAGTGACGGATCTCTGTTGGAGCAGACAAATCCAAGCGTATCTGAATTTTCGGTCATGGATGACATGCAGTTGCATGTCCTGAGGGAGGGAAAATTGCACTTACTGGTAATATTCCAGCCTGTAATTTTGTCTACCTTCCCTAAACCACATCAATAACAAGGGGAAAGAAGAAAAAAAAAACATGGATCTCATACAGCTATCAATCATCTTGGATAATTTGAATCCAGATTATTGTCATTACATGCGCATGCAGTACAAAACAAAGACAAACTCAATTAATTGTTTACAGCTGGACAAGAGACTCGAGGCTTTTTTGACTGCTTAAACAATGTAGAGATAAACAGAACAAAGCGATGTTGCCACATGCTTGAAAGTGGATCACAGTTATAGATTCAGATGCTTTTAGTCAGAGAGCCATATTGGATGCAATGATATGTATATTTTTTTTTAGGTTATGCCCATACTCAGACTTAATTTCTCTCTTTGAGGTTATCTCCAACATATGGCACACAATGTCTTCTCTTTGCTGCCTAATCCCAGGACATATGGGAAATATTGAGTGCTGTCGTCAGTATTGAAGTGTCAATCCCTTGCCCCGTGGGACTAAGAAACTAAAAAACCTCAAAATAAAAACTGTACCCTCTTCGCTCTCTGTTGAACTGCTCTCAAAGGAAAAAGAACAGAGGAACATGGGGGTGGAGTCTGAATGGGACATATTAACACGTCTGTAATAGTCCTGACATGAATCCTTTAACCAAATTAGGAGCATTCGACTTGCTCGAACGAAGCATGTGTCATTGTTGTATGAAATGTAAAAGTTTGGTTGGCAGGGCATTTTTCCAGTGCACTTTTTTTCCTGGCACCTCGCCTCGCCAGCGGCACAAGTCATCTTTTCTATCAGACGCTTATGAAATGTACACAAGGGTTGTTCAACGTCTCGGTCCGTCTTGTCCACGGACTCATGTGATCGCAGTTTTCCTGATTTGAGGACAATTTAACTAAAAAAACATGAGCTCCCCCCTCCGACTTCATAAAAGCAGGGGTCAGCTATCCATCTTGCCTCGGATGTTGATTCAGAACGAGGATTTCCAAAAATGTATAGCACAAAAACCACAAGGAATGCCTGGCATAAGGAGTCTGACAGATGCATGGAAACATTTACTTAAACTGTGTCCATCAAAGCCTCTGATCTGTTACTAATTAGTCCAATATGACCAGATTCCCATCTAAAGATCACTTTGTCAAACACATAGCACTGTTGCCAGATTAAAGAGAGCTTGTGATTTACTGGGTGTTCTTTTACATTCGGTTTAGTCACGAAATCTGTTGTAATTATAGTTTTCTGTTTCAATGACGCTTCTTATCACTCATTAGAAAACAATATCTCAGCTGGATCCCATTCGAGGCACAATTTCCTCCCTCATCGAAATCAGGATCATTTTATCAGCTCATTTGTCTTGAATATATTGGTGGTGAGAAACTTTTTCTTTTTTTTCTCTCTCTTCCAACAAGTCTCATTGCAAATGCTGGCACATGATATAAGTAGGAACAGACCTCGATGGCAATGGACGGGGCAAACAAACAAGGCATTACGTATTTTACACAAGAAAGAAAATCTTCTGCATAAAAACAACCGAGGTTTAATTAAAAAACTGACTAAGGCCCCATTTAAACATGTCATTTCTTGGTCTTAATGTGTCTAAATACACTTTTTTTTACACATATTTGTTGACCAGCTTACAAATCTGATGGCAATCTGTCTAGGCAACGTGCAGTTCATGGTCTGCAACAGTCCAGAGGACAGTGGTAAAAGCTGTTTGCTAACTGCCAAGACCTGAAGAACACTAATGCTTTGATAAATCAGTTTCTTTCCCGGTATATAATGCACAAAGAAATATACTGGTGCTATTGCAAAGTTTAATCAGCAGACTGCACTGTGATTCAGAATACTGTTGCAAGCTACACAGACACGAGAGAAGCAGCAGCTCTCGGCAATGTCAACGAGAATTGGTAAACAATATATATAGAATAAACTATTTAACATGTTGTGAGTATTCAACTTAAATATTCTTTGCTCAAGAGAGCAGCCCTCTGAGGACCTTTCCATAGTCGCACTGGTGCAAAATCCGATGTTTGTTTTCATTTCTGCTCAATATCACATATCATATTTTCAATTTTTCCGCTTTCAAATAATCACCCTCAACAAACCCATATTGGTTGGGGAGCCGGTATCCACTCAGGATGCACGACGTGTGGGCTCAAACAAACTCTGCTCAGACAGAAGGCTCAGACCTCTCAGATCCTGAATAATCTCCTCAAGTTTAAATAAGAATTCATCTTCCTCCCGTCTCTGCAAAGAGGAAATCTGACCTTTGCACATCCTTCTGAAAACTGATTTTCCGAGCCCCAGAGTGAGAGCAGCAACAGTGCCAACTCTAACCCTGACAGTCCAACATGCCAGCACCCTGGCATGCAGCACACAGACCCTATCAGTCTGCTGTGTTAACACCGGCATTGTCGGCCTGCTTTCACACCCTGAATAGACGCAGTCAAATGGCAGTGACATGTTTTGGTATTGTGCAGAGAACTGCAATAATATCCTGTTCCTGACTTTACACTTCATAATTCCATGAAAGGAACTGGAAAGAGGGGATGGCAGTCCTCCATTTGGCAACTATTGGCCTGACCCTATTTTCCCAGTGGACACGATAAAGCTCAAGTTATTAATTAGATCCATTTATCAACATAACATCATCTCTTCTCTATTATTTACCTCTCACACTTTTTCTCTGACTGTTCTGGGATGACTAATAGCAAACAAACATGTCCATAACGAAGTTTGCCAACACTCTCTCAGAAATAAAAGACGCCCTCTTAGAATGGAAAGAAATGTCAATAATTGGCTGGAGGAAAAGCAAGCTGCTGAAAGGCAAACTGGGCGATCAATCAATCCGCAACTTGGTCAATCACAGTCCTTTGATGACATGACTGTGTGACTTTTAGCTCTTTATCTGGGACTGTTTGCTCTTCTGCAAAGGAACACATTAACACAAGCATCTATGCATCCAATGCACGAACACATTTGTCAGGTACTGGGTCATGTAATGTTTTCTTTCTTTAGAGGAATATTATTTCATGTCATCCATCTCGAGGCTCACTTGAAGGATAGTTCTGTTTTTCACTCGGATCATCACTTATGATAACAGCGTACTATTGCAGAGATCTGTGAGGTAAGAAACATGAGCAGTAAAACAACAATCTGCCGAGCTGTAAACAGACTTAGACAGTTTAGGCAGATTATCTAAACCCCTACATTTGGATATATTTGGAAGATAAGCGACTTCACACAAAAATGTTGATCATATCTCAGCAAAAAACCTGCTGACTGTTGTTATGACTGGTAGGAAGAATGGCCTATAAAGTAAATCAAAATGATCCGTTAAATCGCATAAGGGGGAATGAGATGTTTCATTTTATAATATCGTCCTTTCAAAAAGACTTTTTGGGGTTTTGCTGTCTTTCTCTCTGGATCACTTGTAGATTATACACTTGTGGCAACGCATCTAAGATTACAAAAAAACATCTTTACCTTTCTCCCTGCCTCATTGTTATGTAAGTTCATCAGGCGGCGTGGGGTCTTTTTAATCTCGCGGGCATCCACGAAGCGGCGAGAGAACTCGATTCCGTACTTGATGTCAGCCGAGCAGCCTCCCCACTTCCAGCCTTCCTCCTGATTGTAATACCCCTGCTTCTCCCGGTCGCAGCCGCATTGGCTCAGGTTGCCCTGGCTGCACGCCGCTGTGATAGCGTGGGCCACCCCTGCCGCTGTTATGGCGTAGGTGAATGCTGCTTCCCGACTGCCTGAAAGAGGGGAAAACCACTGTCACTTTATGCACAGCACACTTCTCAACGCGCCACTCAAGTCACATAATGAAATTTTTTTTTGCCCTCGATAAACAGCACAGAAATTCCAAGTCTGCTACATCATCTTGATAAGCTACCAATTTTTTTCCCTTCCCTTTCCTAAACTGCTTCCCTCCTGCACCTTGGTAGAAATGTGGTCACATTTCCGACCGCAAAGTCCTTGGGCCCAGCCTGCGAGAGTGCAGTGTTGGAATTCCAGTGTGGGGAGAGCTTGTTTAGGTGCTGTCCAAAGTGCTGAATTCCTCTACAGGAGCACCTTGTACTGCTGCCCACACTGCAAACAGCTGGGGTCTGCAGGTCTCACTGCCTCTTTCACACCGCTCACTGACAAGTAAGAAGACACTCAGGGGAGCAAGAGCCAGATGGTACCAAGACTGCACAGGATGAGATCAGCAGCTAAACCTAAACAGCAGATATATATTTTACCTGTGCTGTGTGTTCAGTAGTGCTGTGTTAAAAATGTATTAATGCAATTTGTATCTCAACATGTAACCCCTCAAGTTGAAGGATTACTGTCTTTGACTGCTTGGGCTTTTGCCACGGGATGAAATGTAAAATGCACCATCAGAAAGTAGAGTCTACACGTTTGACCAAATAAATTTTGACTGTTGATCATGTGGCGATCAAGACCCTCTTTTTTTCTTCTTATAGCACTTAAAATTTGTTGCTCTTGGGTAGAAATATCTCTGTGTTTGAAACATTCAGTCTCCAGTCTTGCTTATTCGGTCCATGGCAGATCATATTATGTGTGACGAGTCTTTCAATCAAAAACATCTAAGCAAAATCAAAGTTATTCACTACACCGTTACGCTTGAACTGCGGTGAAAGTTATTTTCAGGATGATGAATAGATAATACATTTCCATGCACCAAAGAGACAGGAATCAAAAACCAAAAAGGTTTTTGAATAAAACAAATTTACTAATATAACCACAGGCAGGAAACTTCAAGGTTTGAACAACAATGCTCTGTTGTCTTGTGTCGATTGCTGATCCATATGCTGATTAATATGCTGTTAGAAGCCCAGAGCTCAATGTGGTGCTTCCAAATTTCTTGCTTTGTCAACCAACAACCTTATTCGCAAAGACAAAAAATCATATAAAAATGGAAGATCTACTATTTGAGAGGGCGAGTCAGGCAAATGTTTTCTTGACAAATGACCTAAATGATTATTAATTTTGCGTAGCCGCCTATTCTTATCAGGGTTGCAGGGATCCCAGCTGCCATTGGGCGAGAAGCAGGATACTCCCTGGACAATTCACCAGTTCATCACACTGACACTTTTTTGACACAATTTAGAGTCACCGTCCTATACGCCTGCATGTATTTGGACCCGCGTAGCCGGAGAGAACCCACCCATACACTGGGAGAAGACACATAGGAAGTTCACACAGAAAGGCCCCAGCCGGTTTGTGGGTTCGAAACCCCATAACCTTTTGCTTTTTGCTAACCAACGCACCACTGTGGTGCCCACAGAATGATTAACTGCTTATCAAATCAACTGAGCATTTCAGCGTAAAAACAAATCACATTTTCATCATAGAATAATGGAACATTAATGATGGTTTTAAGATGCAAAGACAGCCTCATGACACATTCAGCCAAAAGGTCAGTGACAACAACCCTTACCATACCATTCGTTTGTCTTTCTGAATCTCTCAGAGTCCTCTACTACTCTAATTCTAATAGCTATGGAGGGCTGGCTTAAAAGGCCTCCTCTAGTCCAAAACAGACTGTGGGCTATTACAACCTCGGTCTCCCTTCAACTGGCAGTAATCTGGAAGGGGCCAAGCAGCAGAATCAAGGCTAACCGCAGAAAAGAGAGGAATGTTTTGTAAGTCTTTTGATGTATGTTGTGTAATGTACTCAGCTGCGATTATTTGAATCTCTCTAGGTGAAATTAATTTTCTTCTCCACGTCAGAGAGCCAAAAGCGCCCTTGATGATTTATCATTTCTTGAATGACTTTCAGACAAACAGCCATAAAGCTTGTCAGATCAATTTGGCAACAAACTTTACTGTATTACCTCAGACATTAACAGCAGCTCCAGTGTTCTGGACGTTGTGACTTGATGCACATTGCAAAAGACGTGGGTGTGAAGACCAAGCAATATATCAAATCCTCTGTGGTCAGTGATTCCTCAAAAACTGATTTATTTGTAAGTAAAATATGATCCAGGGTGAAAAACTACAATATTTTTTGATGAATTATGATATTTGTGAATATAAACCAATAAAAAATGGTGCACTGTATTGGACTACATGCTCATACATGTCAGATGTGACAGACTTACGAGACATTTTCAAAAGGGGTGTAGCTTCAAAACGAAAACACAGAACTTTCTCCGTGCAAACTGGAGCACCGAATCTGGTGACACACCAAATAATGAAACAGAATTTTTTGAAAACATCCAGAACCTCAAATAAATAAACTGTCAGATATTGCAGGCACACATATAGCCGCGTCCACCAAAAACAGAAATAATATCCTAAAGTGAACAAACGGGGTGAAATGTTTACATGTGCAGCGGCACAAGTACAACAATAAAGTGGAAATTATGAGGAAACAAAACACGCCTCAGACACGAGAGACAAGAAAACACAGTGTGTACTGTGTCATTTTGCCTGACCAAATAAACTTTTAACAATTTTAAAAGTTACTGGACATAAAATCTTTGCTTATTTTACCTTATTTAATGGGCCCAGACAGTGCGGTCAGATAGAGCCAAGGCTGCTAGCGGAGTCTCGCCTAGCAATGTCTGCTTTGCATAAAGCAGAAAAATGAAATGCGCTCGCGTGTCGGTGTATGTATTTGTCTGTTGCCTGATTTTATGGAGCTTTTCTCTGCATTTATAAAGTCGTTTGCATTAAGTACTTCTAAATTAACTGTTTATATGCAGTCATTTGCAGCTGGGTTTTTTTTTTTTTTCATTTCCTCTTCTGTCTTCAGAGGGACTTTTTGCACCTCTTATTCTAGTCTCAGGGGTATTTTCCTTCTGAACTCTCCGAGACGTTTTCACCCAAAGCCACTGTTAATTTCCTATCTTGGCACAGCACAGCTAACACCATGGCCACAGGTTTGCCCGGTGGGGACTGACTCACAACCACTTGCTTCTTTGGTTAGCAGTAGAGCTGTGCCCCACCAGCTTGTGGTAACATTCTGCTGCCCCCACCTCACACACACGCACAGATGCAGGCTCATGTACGTGCCATACACACACACATACATATGCACGCAAAATGTGACCGGCCGCATAATAAAAATACACAACACGCTCACACAAACCCTCCACCCTCACACACATACACTGTTAAAAACACATTTGCACATAGACGCACAAACAGAGCGTCACTGTAATGTTTAAAACAGGATAAAAGCAGTTTCCAGAGAAAGGGTGGTTCCCTGAGCCATAGATGCATGCCCATTTCTAGGCCCATTGAGTTGTGCTGCTCATGGGGAAAATGATGATGATGGGGCTTGTACTGGTTGTCACCCCCTGGTGGGTCTGGCACTGCCAAAGCTTTTGCATGGACATAATGAAAGCCAATTACACAAGCCATGGAACTGTGGCGATCAAGACCCTCTTTTTTCTTTGTGCAACGAACCAATAAAAGACATCGGAAATCAGATTTTTAGCACTTAAAATATGTTGCTATTGGGTATAAATATCTACGTGTTTGCGTTCAGTCTCCGTCTTGCTTATTCAGTCCATAGCAGATCATATTATGTGTGACGAATCTTTCGATCAAAAACATCAAAACAAAATTTAAAGTTATTCACTGCACAGTTATGCCTGAACTGCGGCGAGACTTATTTTCAGGTCAGCAAAAATAAAATGCATGATGAATAGATAATTCATCTCCATGGCCCAAAGTGACAGAAATCAAAAACCAAAAGATTTTGAATAAAACAAATACTAATATAACCACAACCAAGACACCCCAGATTTGAACAACGATGCTCTGTTGTCTTGTGTTGGATGTTGTCTGTGCAACATTATTTTACTCCCTCAGGAAAGGAAGGCCCTGCTTTGCTAAACAGCCGTGCGGTTGATGAAATGCGGAGGAGAAAAAGCACCCATAACAGCAGCAGAAAGCCCTACAGAGGCTGGCCCCAGAGTCCTGACAGCCCTCCAGGAGGAACCACCCTGGGATAGCCGCGTAAGCTGCCAGTGGAAAATTGGAGTGACCAGAAAAACCTCAATGAACTTGAAAACATCCAGGAGAGAAGAATGGGGGAATATTAAACCAGATGTCTAATGGAGTTTAGTGGCAAGTGTCTGCTACACTATCCAAGAAAGTAGGGAAGAAGAAGCTCGCCTTGCTTTGCTCAGAGCAGGTACAAGAGTTCATAAAAAATACCCCACTACATCTACACATCCCTGCGTCAAGGACTAAAACCAGAGATGTATCAAGGCTACTGACTCAGTATGCCTTGCCCTTCACATTAACTGACCACACCACTTTGGACACCAGCCCCTGCTGCAACACCCGTCATGTCTTTTGACCATCTGCCGAAAGTGGGACACAAAAAGAAATCTCTGGATGTAGTGGCTCGCCGCTAAGACGGCAATCTGTGTTTAGAGACGGAGGCAGGCACACCGCTAGACAAATTTCACATGACACAGCACATGAGATTTACAACCGACGACACTATACAGCCACTGCTGATGTAGTATAGGCTAGCTGATGTAGTAACACTGCCGCTGACCTCAACGGGCCTTCCTTTTCTTCACCGCTCACAAGCCATGGTTAGGCTATGTTGCTGACAAGAGAGGAAAGGGAAAAGATATATGAAGGAACTTCGTCAAGGGATTGTGGAGGCCACTGCTCGGTCCAAAAGCCAAGCCGGGGTCAGGTTTGTTGTGCGCCTATCCTATCGTAAGATCACGGTTTGAAATGTAGACATACTTTAAAAGTTTCTGCCTCTCCAGAGTCAGTTTTCTTGTTTGTGTGGCCACGAAACGTGATTTGGATTCTGACGATTTCACACAAACGCGGAAGAAAATCTGCAGGATAAGCGAGCTGCAGCGAAGCATGCAGACATAAGAGCACCGCAGCACAGACACGACTTCATTAACCGCAAAGGTGCGGAGAAGTGGGGTGTGTTAAGAGGAGAGGAGAAGGAAATCAGCAGATGAAAGTCGCTGGAGAGAAGTTCAGGCTGGAATACTGGTGGAGGTCTTGCCAAACCAGAGGAAAACACACACACACACACACACATACACACACATAAAGACCGGCAGAGCCCAGCAGTGCAGTTGAATGGCCTCTCTACACAAGACAAGCCTGTTGGTGGAGCAGTGAAGGGGAAAGCTTTTTAAAGCCCCCCCCCTCCCCTTCATCCCGGACATGCACTCATACCCCCGGGGACAGAGGTGGATTGGATTGCATAAGAAATTACATCTCGACAACACAACAACACACTGGAGATTTGGAACCTTCATATCCATTAAGTACAAGGACATGCCATCACAGACAAATGGCACTCCAGTGAACAAAGGGGAAAGTGTCACCTGCTGGTGGCCACGAGTGTTTACACTTGTGGTGATGATGACTGGCACTATGTTATAAACAGGACAAGGAAACTTTGTCCTCTAGAGGACCCGGCTGTTGAAAATTTCCAAAACTCACCTGCCACTTTGTCTCAATGACCGAATTTATATATTTTTAAGGTGGAAAGGGAGATAAGTACCGTAGTTTTTCTGGATGTACCCTTGAATCCCGTCGTAGGTTTTTCTACTTCTCTCTTTCTGCCTTGCTGCACTTCAACTCTTGTCCTTAAGACAAGCCAAGAAAGTCCTTAATCTTCAGTTAGAAAGAAGCAAAAACAAAACTTTATATATCAAGATTCAGAATGTGATACACAGCACCAAAAACCTCTAAAAAAATATATAGAATCAAACAAATCTGAGCACTGATTTATAGTTCTGGTTCATGCATGCTCCATGAAAAAAAAAGAAGTTCCACCTTGTACATATATAATAAAGTTGTGACACCCAAAATACTGAAAACAAGCTCTAACCAACTCCGAGCTGGCGCTGGAACTGTGACTCCAGGGCCCCATGGAAGGGGAAGAAAGTTGGAGGAAAACCCCTTTGCTTTGTATACCAATCACTGAACTGACTAATGCGCTCTCTACTACTGTTTTCCGTTCCGCTTTATGTACCGTTGCTATGAACATATGCTCCCAGCAAATTATAGACAAAGTTGTGGTCCATGAGGTTTGCAGCTTGAGGAATTAGCACAGCCGTGTTCCTGTACAATAAAATAATATTGTTTTACCAGAACTAGGCTCCACATTCAAGTCTACTCACATCATGGAGCTGGGGAAGTGACACGCTTTGGCACAGCCGCTCACTGTAGGGTCCCGAGTTTGATTCATATAATAAGGAGAGCTTTGAGGAGTAAAGCTAAAACAATTATGAGTTGCCGGTATTAAATGCTGAGAATTTTAAGTAAGCTGCCTCCCAGGCACAGAAAATTGGGCTGGCAGAAAGCATCTCAAAAGCATCCTTTTTCTTCCCTGATCTCCCTGAGGTGGAGATAAAGCTTTTTGACTGAATACCGAGACTTGCTAAAACAAGCACAAATCCTTCTTTCCACCCTTTCATCCTAATAATGAGACCGAATCAGGACCTCACCTGCTCAGATCTGGAAATGTAGGCCTGTAAGTGCTGTACATGGTAATCATCAAGTTCATTTGAGGACAGTGTTGAGGATTTTCCTCAATTTCAATCCCATTTGACTTTGTTTCATCTTCAATGGAAACATATTTACCGAGATATATATCAATCCCACATCATATCGTTGAAGATATCATTATCATCATCACTATAATCAGCGAGTCAAATATGCCACTGATGACATGTTTCCTTACTCATTACAAAAGAAACCTCCAGACCTAACATTTCCATATTCGCTGATCTTCATCAAACCCTCAAAATAAAGCTCTGGGTCTCTTAACATCCTCTTCCTCCTACCCAATGTCTCTTTCCCTCAAACTTTCTGACTCTCCCTCTCTCTGCGCTCTCACCTAAGTGGGCCAGTAGCGGTGTGATTGTTGGCACATGTAAATGTCCAGTGGCGGCCCTGCGTGTAGAGAATACAGTGATTGGCCTGGGATTGTGTGGAACAAAGCGCACTGTGAGATTACAGTTGATCCTCTCGCATCCTGTTTCCTCCTGCGTCTAGCAGCACTGGCAGACACAGACAGACGCAGATCCCACCGATAACACATCACCGCGGGGTTGGGAGGGGCGAATGACACACATACATACATACATACACACACACACACAGGGGCCCAAGGGCCAGGGCCCAGAACGACCCCGGGCCACGTCAGCAGACAGACGGTGGGTGGGCAGAGAGAGAAAGAGAAGGGAGAGAGAGGGGTGAGGGAAAGGAGAGGGACCCTAGCTCCCGACACACCCACACAGTCTGAGACAGAGACAGAGCTGATGAATGAACAAGCAAAGGGGGCCTGGCGATGATAGCGATGTTTGGTCGCGTAGGACGCGAGGCCCCACCCTAGATCCAGACACATGTTGTGGGCAAGCGATGTGAGGCGAAACATCGGGAGAAAAAGAGTACGAGATGACCTTTACCGCGGCGTGATGACCACAGCCCACACACTGTAGAACAACAAAACATCAGACTCTCCTATCTGATAAAGTTAGGGGAAAGATCCTACACACTTGGGACACACACACACACAAACACACATACAGTATATACGAGTGCTCTGGTTTCTCTGAACTCACATAGAGGAGGGCAGAGAGGATTACGACTACCCACATGATGATGGGCTGAAAAATAGGCCTTTTATCCGCCACCGTTCCACCATAACACAATGCACGCATCATTTCCACACTGTTATCCGCATGGTATCAAGTACTTGGCTGCCCGGGAGCGAATCTGAAATCTGGCTAGTAGCTCGGCACTACGATGCATCACAGACATTTTATCTTTTTTTTTGCGATAGCAGCCTTGCATCCTTTTGCGATAAATATTTTTTTATCTATACGTGGATAAGAGAAGTGGTCGAATGATTACATATCTGAATTGATAACCACAATTTGCCTGTAGGGTGTACGACCAACAAGAAACTGATCCCACAAAGGGAAAAAGCTTTGGCGGCAGTGAAATGACTGATGGTATTTTGGGAGAGTTCACCAGTGTCAAAGTATCCAATTGAGGGCTCTTGAAAAACCCCCAGTTTTAAAGAATGAGTTTTTGACTGTCTTTATGAAGCTAGTCTTGGGTATAACACTCATAGCCAACTGACTAAGCTCATAAGTCAAACAGGGTAACGTAGCTTTTTCGAGCAAGCTTCGCTCCCTAATGACAAAGGCCTTGAGAAGTAAAGAAATCCGTTGAGTTGATGGATTATTTCTTTTTATAAAATTTGAACAAATAATTGGGTCGACAACGTAGGTGGCTATAGTTACACTCTACAAGTGCTTTCAAGGAAAGAATGTTTGCACTGTAGTTGATATTTAACTTGAACGTCTGTTTTCGAAACGGCATCGCCGCATGATTTAAAATGAGCTTGTTGAAAAAGTTCAGCTGGTCGAAATTAATATTTCAACTTGCATTTCCTTTTACTTTGTCAAATTGAGGAAACAAAGCACGAACGGAACCACATGGTCATTTGAATAGATTTTCTCGTCCGTTCATTATTAGCCTTAGGTTGGACTGTGATGTTGTACTTGCATTCTGCTGGGATATGATTTCACCACAAATGACCATCAACTGATTCCGAGAAGGGGAAGGAGCTCCGCCAATGCATTTATAATCTGCAAGTATTTTGTTGTCCTCAAACCAGGAGCTTGTAGTGCAGCGTTTGAGAGGAGAAATGCAAGATATGTGGGAGGCAAAGCAAACGAGCGGCTATTTCAAGCCTTCAACAACAAATTAAATCATAATCGTTAACTTCGACTCCCGCTGTAATTGTTTCATATTCCACGTGATTCAATAAAAACATTGTGTGTATATTTTTTGCATGTGAAAGCCGCTGTGTGCTCCCGTTATAACATTAACGTGGTCTGAAATGTCAACGAAGCGTCCTCAATGAGAGAACTCTTCTGGGAAATTTTGACTGACAGCGCGATGATGCTTAAATAAGAGGCAAAGTCACCACTCATCTTTTTGATTTGATATTAAGTAAAACAATTTGAAAAAAAACTGAAGAACAAATTCACTGTGCACATATCTTCTGCTGTTGTTCAGAATAGCTTAAGACATAAAAAAGGCAAATCCAGTGCATCTATTGTCTCTGACACAATGCATTCAAACATAATAAGACTCCAAAACCTTCAATCTTCAACAAATTCAGCTTTTTTAAAAGGGTATGGAATGTAAAACACAATGCCAAAATCCCAAAAACTTCTTTCCACCGCATCCTCTTTGCACTTATCCTCCTCCACTGTGTAAACCGGGGATACAAAAAACAACCTCAGCATTGAGTTATGTCTGGCTCTATCTGTTTGTAGTGACCTTTCCCCTCCTCTGAAGAGGGAGCTCCGCTCGAAGTAGTCCAGCATCTCCAGCTCCCGATCAAGTACATGCCTGTCTGGGAGTTCTTTCCACACAAGTGGTTTCCAGTGAACCTGCTAAATGAAAAATCCTTTATCTGACTAGACACTGATTTGGCCCCTACTGCCCTGAAGTCCTGGCAGGTGGCTTGTTCACTGCCTTCACCACACTTTTCCAAGGAAGGGAATGAGGCAGGAGGGAGGGAGGGACTGGCTGGGAGATGATACTTTTAAGGAGGATGGGAAAGTACAGACATGAACACATCCTCTATTCTCCAACCTCCCACGGATAAAACAATCGATCTGGTCTTTATACAACAAATAAATTCTAATCATGTTTTTTTGCTACAGCAGTATTCCCTCTGCAGCAAATGCCTCACCTACTCAAGTGCTGCATCTATTCTTGTGCAACGAGCCAGAGGCAGCATGATTGAACTTTTGTAATATTTCACTGTCGGCACAACAAGAAACCTCTTTCAGATGAAAAGCATGAATCAGGACGGTGACAAACTGGCTGGAAAGTCAAACAGAGCAGTAACCAGAGCAGGCCATTTTATGACAAGGGGGCCAGTGTTGGCCTTTGATGCTGAGTGTAGCTGTTGAAAGGTGTCCATTTTCAAGCCCTAATCGCTGACATCAAGTGCATTGCAATTTGAACAGAGCTGTAAGGTGTTCATAAGCAGGTCTTTTTTAGTGAAGGGCATCTCTATTACAGGTGGTTAACCAAAGGAATGTCTGATGGTACACAAGATTAGGCTTATTTTGAGTCAAGTCAAAACATATCATCAGAGAAAGAAGGAAAAGAAAAGTGCCCATGTCCAGTCATAGCGGAATCAATTACCAAAAATCAGAATCTGAATAAATGCCACGGGAGAATAAAGAGCGTTAATTTGATACTGCATGTGTGTTAGAGTTGAGGCATGGGGCAAAGATCACTTGCTGGATCTAAAACACGTCAACCTATTATGCGAGATGTGTACCAGAAACCACATGGCGCTTTCGATGCACTTCACGCGTGGGTGAACACACTTAAATATGAATAATAAAATGGCATCAACAAATCACAGCCCTGGGATCAGCCTTGACAGAAAGTATTATGATTGGAGGATTGACCACGGTTTGCCATTCTCCCTCTTTCCCTCCTGACTCGCTGATGGATTTGCCTCTAATTTTATTATTACTTCTTAATAGACTGCAACAAGCCACTCAATAACACCCATTTCTGTTAGCGCAGGATAATTCATTCCACATTTTCACAGACTTGAAGGTACCAACTCATGCCAACACCAGAGCAGGGCACAAGGGGAGGACTGCTAAATCTGCTTCTGCAGAGGAAACAGAGACGCGCTTCAATTGCCAGTTTCAAATCGCACTTGGAGTTTATGGTGTTGTTCTCCAATTTGTCAGTTAGAGCATAATAAGGGAGCCAACACTTTCTTTTTTTTTTTGCAAAAAAGAGAAACTGTTGAGGGATAAGGCCGCAACAAGAATGGGGATGCTTTCATTTTTCCATCAATCCATCTAGCCTCAAGTCTTGTGTTCAACAGTGTCAGGCAACAGGGAAGGTGCCAGCAGAAGCCATCTTCTGAACTGAATACACTTTTCTGTTGACAGCAGTAGAGCGAAATAAATATCAAATGACCGGCCTTTGAAACTGAATCACCTCTGCTGAATGAAGATATCTCAGCCTCTGTAATGCTCAATAACCCAGCTATTAATGTGTGCTCTCTTGGAAAGCGAATGTAATACCATGGAGCAGCTCCAGAACAGAAAGACTGCCTCCAAGAGCAGGCAGCACAGAGAGAATGCATTAGACTTGCGGTCGGCTGATCTTTAGTTCTTGAAAAAATGCCGACATCTCCTCCCTCCAGTCCAAAACTAAGACTGGATCACAGAGCAGGGGGAAAGGTTTAGTGTTCATAATTTTGGGGATTTGAATGAAAAACTTAAATGGGAGCAGAACGGGAATAGCTTTTCCCCTGTACTTGATTATGATGATGTGGGAATTTGCAGATTCGGAGAAGGGATTGGAACATTTTGTTGAAGGGGTGTATTCCATGATTTCATATGCCATGCTAAAGAATTCCATAATACATACAGACATGGTCAGAAAACATGGTTACATCTTCAATCACGAGCAACAAACACTGGAAAATATCACAACTGCGCATGTCACGTGCAAAGCTGATGGCAGTTTGACAATAAGGTGTTGAGAGAGAACGCTAAATCGCCCACTTTTCCACAGCGTCTAACTGGCAGCCGAGCTCTGCAGTAGCTGTGGTGTCTGTGGTCTCCCACGATGACCTAGTGGGACACTGCTAAACTGAACGAGCACTGTCAGATCCCAACCTACAGCAGTGGGGAGCTTGATACCACTGCATGTGAGATGCAGCAGCCAATTACACACCTGTATCCTGCAGTACAGGTGAAAGTTAGGGAGAACAACCACAATGTTAAACTCTGACAATCGCATATTTCCATGCTAATAAAAAATAACTTTGAATGTAGTGAGAGGAAAAGGCTTAAACGTCAGTAAATGCTAAAGCAGTGAAACTGTTAATGAGTGGAAATCTTTAAGAACACTCTAAATATGAATATAGTCATCATTTAGGGAACTGTACACGTAAAATCTGTCTTATTGTTCTGTGTTTGAGCTCATTCAACCCTAAAAAAACCTCATCCACAATAAGTTAAAGTCTAACCCGACCAGTCCAATAAGCGGTTTCCCGTGCATGTAGGTGTCAGGAGAGATCAGTGAAGATGCAACGCAACATGTTTTTGCACTGCAGATTTTTATGAAAACTGATTTTTATGAAAACTGGGGTCAGAGCTATTGTTCTACTTCACAATATTCTCCCTCCAAGAGACAAAACTTCATCACTACACCCCCGCTGTGACAGTAACAGAAAAACATGTGGTTAATATGAGAAACTCAGCATGTTGGAGGACACTGCCATCCACATAAACAAGGCTCTGATAGGGAATACTCTGTGCTCCAGTGACTGTATGGAAAGTCTGCCTCCACGCTTTACCATTTCTGGTGGGCAAAGCTGGTGATGATAGGTGGCTGAGCTGGTTTTAATAGTGTAACAAGTCTGAGAGACAGAAGTAAACATGTGTCTTATACACATGTCTTTCAAAGTGCTGAGCACAGACCCAGAGAGAAACCTGAGCAGCCAGAAATGGTAGTAAACAACATCTGAACATCTGGAGTAGCATCAGTGATCGTGAGCTTTTCTGTTTACTTTTGGGTGTCTGAGTCCGTGTGTGTCCCTCCCAACAACAAATCTTACAAGTCACTGATCAGGTATGAGCTGGAGAGAAGCCCAAAATGGTCGTATTTCATATATCCACAATGAGCCAATGCCCAGCTGTAAGAGGATCTCTCAATTCAACTAAATTCAATTTTATACAAGTTTATTTTCTGTGCTGAAGTAAAGTTCCAGCGAGTGAGTTTATTGTTCATCCCTAAACTTTTGGCTCGCTTCCGACCACAGTTTATCGATAACACATTTATTACACAATAATATTTGTGTGTGAACGGGTGTCTGTTTCTTTCTGCCACTTGCCTGTGATAGCACGAGCGCTACAGATTTTAAGGCTCTAAAAGAATTCACCCACATTCTGATACCAAAACCGGTGCACGATCCACGGTTCAGACGGTTTTACCGACTCACAAAGATCTGCTCTATGCGCCTCAGAGCAGCCTCGTGATTGGACAACAGCGTCAAGAGGCACAAACGATGCAACATTTTCTCCCTTTTGCCGCCATGGAGTGGAGGAATAAATCTATTCGCTTGAAGCTGAGTAGAAGAACACTCCTCTTATCCTCCTGCTCCCGCATCCCTGTCACTGGTGACTAATTTTAGCGCAGTAATTTGCTCAGGTTTTTTTTTCTTATAGTTTTTTTTTTCTGTCAAGAACTACTGAGCCAGATTACGCACACATGGGCCATTGAAACGTTACAATTTGTAGTCCAAAAACTGAATTTGAGAAGGTTCCACTGCCAGATGTGTTCATTTAATTTATCGAAAATACATTCAATTTATGTCAAGAGAGCAGCAGATATGTGGTGATTATTACGTCGGACAAAAATAAGTAAAACAGAAACATAAAGTAAATTTGTCATGGGAACCCTGAGCAAATTCAAGTTCCACATCGGCCTTAAAAAAAAAAAAGACGTCATCGTTGGAATGCTTTATTGAGAAGGCCACCAAGTCCCATCATTATTGGACAATCATGGCAGGCCCAGTAGTCATCGCTCTGTGACCAGAACTGGACACCAACAACAGCATGGGCACATGAAGGATTTATTTGTGTAGATCCACTATGGAAACCAAACAAGAAGAGCAAAGACCAAAGTAAAGAAATTCAGATGACGCCATTATGTCGCAAATACACAAAGATTCGTGGCAATGCAGAGAACAAGGACTGTGTGAATCATAATAGCTAAATATAGATTTTTATACTACAAAGTTCTTTAGGTAAACAGTGTAAAACACAAACATCAGTCAGAGTAGACACACAGATGCTTCTGATGGACAAGTGCCTAATATCATTCCCAAATCTCGGCGCTCTTCAGAAGAGCATAAAAGAACAGACCAAAAATAGGAAGAAAGGGGATGTTGAGTGTTGAGGAAAACAACATGAGCTCCATTACAACAAGAAAGCGCCACATTCACAACAAAGAAAAAATGCTTTTGGAGAGGGAGCTGGAGCTAATTCAGCTACTCCTTAAGAGGAGTGATTGTTAACAGAGCCACTGGATTAAATGCACAGCCCAACCGCAACGTAATGGCAACAAAGCATCTTCTAAATGAAAGGAAATATATAAAAGTCCCTGTAAAACAAAAGCGATGCAAAAGAGGTTTGCGGAATGCCAAGTTTCTCAAACAAAAGCATCGTAAATGTAAATGTTTGTCTGCTTAACGTCTTTTTCTGCATGTATGTGCACACTCTCATGAGCCAGCCAGGCATGGACACAACCAATTTTGCCCGATTAACAACAGATGTGTCCATCTATTTTGGTTCGACAAGCGTTCTCTGCAATAACACCATTAGTTGTCTCCTCATTTGCGATATCATTTTTCAACCATACGTTTTCCCCATTAGGGCTCCAGTTCCGTTCGGTAGCTTTTCCATAACTCTGGCGTAGCCAGCAATGGACGGCATGCTGCTAACCCAACAGGCTCATTGCAGAACCTACATCGACAGAAACCAAAAGCGCGCTGGAGAAATACAACATTGTCAAGTGAAAAGAGGACAACTAAGATGTGCTGGAATTAGAAATATATGAAGTCCTCTTGAGCAATGCCAACGCAAACGGTTATACAATAGAGAGTCAAAGAGACTGTGTGTTGCTGGTTTGAGTTTTGACTGTGTGATGTGTGCAGTTTGGGTTTGGCTTGTGAAGAGCCATATTTCATGGGGCTCAGAGGGTCGGGGGCTGGTACTACATTTTCGATACTCTTCTTGTACTCTTCTGTGCTTGTTCTAACTGAGACAATGGGATGGCTCGGAAAAACCTATTATGTAACTCCTGTTCGCTCTTCAATGGGCAAGTCACTGGTATTACCATTGTCAGCGTCATTATCATTACCAAATGACAATCAGTGCAACCCTAACCTCACGAACACGAATGTTCGCCTTAAGTTCTCCCTTAAACAGCTTCAAAGTTGGACCATGCTATATTCTGGTGTTTGTTTATTCCAGTGTGTCACCGAAACAGTGTTTTACTGAAAACATATTTAAACTTTTATAGCTGCGACGTTAAATGCTAGATGCCTGAAAGATCTGGGACATAAAAAATTCTGAATTTGTTGCATGTTGATTGTTTTTTGTGTTTATTTGTGAGATAGCAAATTTTCCTAAGAATATCAAACTTGCACTAAAGTAAAGATCCTGTATCAATGCCTATTTTTATGGTCAAAATCAGATTTTACAACCTTATTTCAGTTTATTTTGGGCTTTTCATAAGAACAGCTGTTTGGTTGGATTAATTACTACAAAGGCTAGAGTTCTCATAGACCTCTGATACATAACATGCATAATCACTCACTACAGAAGTGATGACTGTCAGAAATGACGTGGCATCCTCACTCCAACAGTAAGGCTCACACAGGTTCTGATGAGGACAGCCATAAAGGAGTACACACAAACACAAACACAAGCGCACACTGTGCCCTTTCCCTTTTGTGACAGAACCCAGACTGACCTACTCGCAGCTCCTGGCCGAAGACTGTCCTTTCTCCCAGCGCCGAACAGTTCCAGCGTCCATATCGGAACTGGTATTGACACTCATTGATGCCCATCTGAGCGCCTTCGCCCACAACAATGATGGCGTCCGGGCGGCTCTGGCAGATGGCCCGCTGACGAGGTGCCAGCCCGGGAATCTTGTTGCAGATGATGTTGGCACCCAGAGCCACCACCGAGGACAGGGCCCTGCCAAGAAGAAAGAGAGAGGAGCACGCACACACATACATTCAGACACATACAAGAACGGACACACATACATGCATACATGTTTGCACACACAGACACACACACACACAAACACAGACTCAGTTAGAACCTCCAGAGGATGGTCAGACTGACTCACTTATGTGAGGCTCTCCAGAACAGGATTCAATTTGACCAGTGATTGATGCACGTTCCGTAGTGAAGTGAAAGCTCTACTACATGAAAGTATTGCTATTTAATGGATTAGAGGTAAATCAAAAAACCTGAAAACTTAATCCGGTATAGAACATAAAAAAAACACACAGGGAAACTTACTAAAACAGCCCAGAGAGGGAGAGAAAACAAGATGCTTATTTGACTACTGACAACGCCATTCCACACTGGTTTGGATGGTGGGACTTTGAGTAATGAGTTGCGGCTTTAATGTTAATTGTTAGGTAACATAGCGGCATAAATAGTTCCCAGACTTCACTCTTACGCAAACACATCGTATACACTTGCTCAGTGTCTCGGGATGCAGATGCAGGATTGCACAAAAATGTCACGCAAAATATTATTTCTCATGATTTGTGCAATTATGTGCTGCCTATAAATTTCAAGAGAGACGTACTTTTGCTTTAGCCACATCCTAAGACTGGTTTGCATGGAAAATATGTAATGTTTTCAACACTGGTCGCCTAAACTCGTGAGGTTTTTAATGTGCTGCGCTGTGTGAATGACACACGTCCTTCTCAATTTTCCTCAGGGAGACTTCATCACATCTGTCACTATCACTCGATGTGATAATATCAAAACACATGTTAGAGATGACTTTGCAACCCGAGGAAGCCAGAACAGATTACAGCTAAACAAAAGCACTGACTTTCTCCAAAACTCTGTTTATAGCCCTTGAAACCATGTAGATACATACTTTTCAAACATGTCAGGGACAGGGAGCCATAAATGAGCGTGGAGGCAAACGCAAGGCTTTGAAGTATGACGTCGAACTCCAGAGGGCTTCACCACAAACGGGGCAAACTAACGCAGGCGAGTTGTATGTCAGCGAAAAAAGCGATGGCGGCAAAAAAGCAGAGGAGAAACAGACACAATGGTTTCTGTGAATTCTAGTACACAGTGATCTTGGTAGGAGACCTCTGACTAAGAACGAAGATATGATGGTTGATTAGAAGTCGCTCTCGGACAAGCATGCTCCCTATCCGCTGGTTGCTTAAGTTTCTCCACAAAAGGCAGAAAAACATAAATCTCAATTTCAAACACATAAGTTCAAATAAATCCTAACAGCACAGAGACGAGTATCTGTTACCAGTCTTGAGGACTGCACACATTCTCTTGGTCTTCACAGTGCAGTCAGGGGAACGTACTCCAGTGTATAAAAGGGAAAAGTGCCATTGTGTATACTGTTGATTTAGCAAACCCTGCTCTGAAAAATACCACAAAAGTTAGCCCAACTGAGAAGATTTTTTTTTTTTTTTTTTGCTCAATTACACTAAACATGTTAAGATGTGAGAGAGAGAGAGAGAGCAGCAAGACGTTAACGAGGCAAAGAGCATAAAACACAAACACGTGCGGCACGGCACTCGAACTTGTGAAGTATACCACGAGCAAAAATGAGAAATGAGAAAAGAGAGACGTGCATCAGGTGCATTCAGTGTCTGCAGTAAACACTCGGGCCTGCTGCTGCTTTCGAACCCTGTTTGCTCTCTCTGCTGTTAAACAGTCCTGAATTCCCCTGACCCACTGTGACCCTCTGCTGTATATGTGGTCGTTCATGGCAACAATGACATGTAAGCCTGTACGAACCAAAAGGTCAGGCTCGTTAAGGCAAGTAATGTGCAACCGGAGAAATTCACCGTCCTACATAATAAACATTAAGGGTGACTAGAACCGGTTTGTTTATATGAATCCAGAAAGGCAATAAAACACATTCGAGTCATGCTATATCTCTGATATTTCAGTGCACGACAGCATGTTGATGTTTTTCAGTCTGACAAACACAGCTCCTAATAACTTCCCCCCTCTTGGCTCTTTCTCATGTCATTCACCTGCTAATTCACAGAATCACAGTCTACCACTGGCAACATAAACCACCAGACAACACCAAACAGAGAATTCCAGAGCTAAGCTTTTAAATCCCCGAAATCATCAAAGTGCACAAATGCGATTCTGTTTGCTTAGCCGTATATTCTGTGTGTACGCCAGCAGCTTGGGGGCAGCTCACCCACGGATACAGATCTGCCATCAGATAGACCGCCAAGCAGAAACTCCAACAACACTTGGAAATGTCACAGAGTTCTGTCTGTTTTTCAAAGATGCTGCAGTTGCTATCAATAAGTGGCAAGTTTATTCAGATAATGTGTGGTTTCCTGAGTCGGATATTACAGTGATGATCTGACTTATAAACCGATGCAAAGAGTGCAGACGTCAGTCCACATTAACGCAGCTGTCATAGAGAGATGAAGTCGGCTTTTTTTGTGTGTTAATTACCAAGCAGCAGGTGGGATGAATTTTGCACAAGTTTGACCTGTGCACAGACACTACAGATTGTAAGCAGACTTCAGAAATTTGGAGGCCACATTAGTGTCATGATTCCATCAAAATGTTCATGTACGCAAAAGCTCTGACACCCACTTAGACGTGACATAAATCTCCATCCTCTGCGTGACGTGTCCGACGTTAAATCGTCACAGAGACAAGCCTGTCGTGTGTTTTTGACCTCGGATTAATTTCTTTAGAAAAACTCATCAGTCCCAGCGTGAGCGGCACAGAGCTCACAGATCAGAGGGGTAGTTTGGCGTTCAGAGAAACTTTAATCTACGTCATGGCATACAGTGTGCTCACAGCCACCTACTCCATCACATGGAACACTTTGAACCTAACTGACACACTATTAAGCTCCCAGGCATGCATCTTCTACCGAGGAATGCACTCACGAAAAATGCCTCAGACACAACTTAACTAAGTCAAGTGATTTTTTTTTTCCAAGGGCAAGGAAATTAGCTGTTATTTTAGCGCTGAATATGATTCCCCCCTCCCTTTTGCTGCTCATTTACAAATATAAGAGTTTCAGATGAACGCCGGAGGTGTTTAATTCATAACAAAACGCTATTTCTGAACCAGATCTGCAGCCGCACGCTGGCTGATATCAACAAAACAGAGTGAAAATGGTCAGATTATTGCCATTGGAACATTAAGTGTGAAATTCCTTGATACTGGAGTGTGAGGTGTGCAATGGCCCAAAAAGCTTTACATGGTCAGATCCCTTTGGCTGACGGCTCATTTACCACCCACAGCTTTACAGATTTCTCTCCATCATGCCAAAACGTTAGTTGCGTAGCTTTGACACATTGCATTTTTTTTTTTTTTTTTGGAATCCATATTTAAATGTTCCTTCCTCCAAACGTATTTTGCGGTCAGTGCTCAACAGAAAACATACTTAATCCAAACAAACAATGGTATGTAGTTTTAACGTGAAAGCCATCACTATACTTAGCCCACTTTTAACAGAAAACCAAAAAAACCACATCTATTTCAGCATCAGGTTTGGGGTCTCCGGGGTAAGCAGAAGGAAAAGGAGCGAGGAAGCATTGGGTGAGTAATTATTTTGGAAGTTTTTAAGAAAAGCCAGTGTTCTCCTGCAAGAGGGATTTCTTTTTTCTTTTCTTTTTTAATTCAAAGGCACAGCGCGTTGTAGCGTCAATCACATGCATGTTGCAGACACATATTCTAACAGATGTGTGGCTTCAGATGATAACAGCGAAAATACTGAGAATTAACCGGAGAGTGAAGTCATGCGCAGAGGTGATATTTCACACGCTCTGACAGGTTAACGGTGCTCGCCCTGCGTAAAAAAAACATATTGTGCGTAAAATTCTCCATACAGGAGGGGTGGGGGGGATAAGACAGAATCTCAGCATCCAATTGTCTTGAACATCTCTGCCACTCTGTGGCCAAAAACGAATCCACGTAGCAGTCACCCCAAAAAATGTTTAGTTTTTTTTCTCTCCTGATCATGCACAAAATATTTGGAATACGACAGCTAGACATAAAAACCATCACTGCTTACTCACAAGACGTGCCTCATCCGCCAGCAGACGGCACATTAGCGGGTTCAGGATTTCACTTAATTAGTTTATTCCCACGTGGATCATTTTCCCGGCGATGTTTCCACTCATGAGTATTCTCTACGGGATTTTTTTTTTGGTACCTATATGATTAGGAAGCGTGTAAAAAGATAGCGTAGAATTAAATCACATTTACTGCGTAAGTTGAACTTTTCGCTATACGCCTGCTTCCCCTCCGTGCCGTTACAGTCTGGTGACACAACATAAACAAGTTTAAAATGAATCTCCAGTGTGTGGACGCGGAGAACTAAAGAAATTCATGTCAGAACCGGCGTTTAATGATTAGAGGGGGGAAGGAAAGGGGAATATAGCCTGTTGTCCGGTAGGAGAGCAGCACGGGAGCAAAAAGCAAACCCGTGCGTCTTTGTGTTGCTGAGGATGAGCGCGCGCACTCTCTGAAGTTAATTAAGGACCCCGTTAATTGGCTCAAACTTACAGGTAGCTGCCACTCGTCAGGATCAGGAAGATCTGTGGATAATAGACTGACAGCAGTACACTGCGCGACGAGAAGATGATCATGATGACATTGAGCAAATGGCCACGTTCGGATTTGAGAGAGACGACGCGGACAGGATGAAGGCAAAAAAAAAAAAAAAAAAAAAAAAAAAACTCCCTTTATTCCCGGTTTTAAGTCCCTTTCGCACAAAATCAAAAAGAGGTGCTGAGCGTCTCCTTGTCTCTTTTTTTTTTTTTTTTTTTTGGTGCGGGTGGCTCTACGCAGCTCCAAGCTCCCAGGGCCGTGTGTGCGCTGAGATTGGCTCTGTCATCTCTCAGCGGCGGAGGCTGTTACACAGTACTGTTCGTTCCCGAGCCGGAATGATGATGGTTTTAGGGATTTTGCATGGCAGAAAAGTGCCTCTCTCCACTCTCATGAGAGTCGTGCCTGCCATTGGGCAGGGAGAGACACTGCTATCCGCCCACTTTGCCACAGCGGGACAATAGGGTGACACTGATCCGATCCCCGTTGGACGTGCAGGAGGTTTCATTCATCATCACCCCCCCACCACCATCACCACCACCACCACCACTACCCCACCACCCCACCCTCTCCACAGACAGACACACACACACCCTCCTCCTCCTCTTCCTCCTCCTCCTCCTCCTCCTCCTCCACCACCACCACCCCTCCATCCAGCCAAAAATAAACAAACATAGACGCTGGGCTGCTTGAGCCTCACACCATCATCACAGCTCCATGTGCACACACACACACACACACACAAAAAAAAATCTGCACATTTCTTTGGCAGGATACGTTGACCTGAATCAACAAGTTGGTGTCATGTTAACGCACAAAACTCTGCATATGTAGCAGATATGATTTCCATTATATTTCTGTATGGGGTGTCTATGGGAGTCATCCTTATCTCCTGTGATTTTGATATAATGTTATTCTTGGAGCCTACAGAGCTCTGCGTTCTCTGGTAACACATTTTCCTATAATATTTCCTGGGAGACATAAACCATCTTTGTGGTACTCGAATGTGAGTTTCAGTGACCTTATTATTTCCTGTGGTAACACTATAATATTCCTATAGGCGTCTGTAATAATTCTGTCTGGTGCGCTCTGGTGCTATTATGACTTACATCCTATAATATTTAAATATTCCTGTTGTGGTCCTGCTGTGAAATTGTAGGTTGATCTCAGTCAGATTGTAGTTTTTTTTTTCTTTCTTCTAAATGTCAAGGTGTTGTTGCCTGAGATAATATCTTGTGCAGAGAAATAAAATAAAAAAATACTTGGGGAGATTTTGTCGCAGAGCTTAGTGAGTTTGGGGCTTTTATCGTCTCAGCATCGCGACTCTCACTCAACACCTGCAGGCTCCAGTCATTGTAAATGAAGAGGGTACCATGAAAGATCGAGCCCCCAGTAAAAGGATGGAAGGAATGAGCTAACTGCTCGGGCTTAGTAAACACGGAGATCGGTGACTTTCTCCCCCCACCATACTGGAGCTACTGTCATGTGATATGAGCATCTGTCGGTTACACGCTTCGCTGCACATGAGGTTCTCACAGGGAGGGCTGACACTTTTGGTTTGGTTCACTCACTGTGGCTGTAGGAATCTCCGAAAAAAAAAAAAAATAGGATGAAATCAGAACATGAGGCTTAAACCTGAATGGAATTTGTGTCTTTTTACTGCTGAAAATGAGCTTTAAACAATATGTGGCATCTTGTATGCCAGTTAATAACTTCTGATTGACATGCGCAGTTGGTTTTGGAAAGGAAGAGGCGCATAAAAAGTTGCCTGGAATTGGGAAATATAACTCATATTGAATTAGTCCCCACAGTGTCATCATTTGGCAGGTAAGAATTTCTGTATACTTACTTAAGATTAGGCCCCTGGGCTTATTATAATTTCAGAGATATACATTATAGTAAATCTGTTTCACCATTAAAATTAGACGTTAGAAAGATGATGTATGCAACTTCCCCATGCATGCACAGCCTGAACACGAAGTACAAAAAACACAACAAAAACTTCCCTAATGACTCAGTTCATGATGATACTAATGCATGTCTACCTTGAAGGTCCTGATATGAGCATGCATTGAGAGGGAGAGGGAATGGACAGAAATCCTCCTGTGTTTATGCATCCAGGTGAGGTATTGCAAAACACAGGTAAAAACTCCGTCTGGGCAATGGAATGTGGAAATACAACTCAGTCTGCCGCTATTAATGAAGGTATGCAGGGGTAAGCTGGATCTGGAGCAGAGACAGCGGCTCAAATTATCTTGTGCGACAAAGGAGCAGGAGTCTCATGAGGTGAACTTAATAGCCCAGCTCTGACAGCGAATACGAATCGATCGTATTGCCTTGTTGGCATGAGACCTGATCTGCCACTTTTACGCACAACGCATTCCCCAGGTGCAGGCGTTTGGATAAAATGATTAAAATAGTTTTGTTAAAAATACACCTGCTTGAAAAAAAAACATCATGCTTGAGGTCAGAGGGCAGCCAGTGCTTTTCTTTTTTTTTCCTGTAAAGAGGAGTTTGTCAGAGTGTCGCAATGAATTTCAGATGCAGGTTTGCGCATGTGAAGAAAACTGCGCATGTAATCACAGGTAATATAAAAGAAGAAGAAAAAAAAAAGGAACTCACCCAAGTCTGAGGTATATGATGCCAAAACACAGGAATACGTAGAGACTCCGCTTTCGGAGGGGTTTGTGCATGATCGTTACCACTTTGTCCAGAGGCCATGCACTGTAACATAAGGTGGTCACGCTTTCCGTTCACATTGGCAAGTTTCCTAACCCTTCCAGATGCACGTATACCGCCTATTTTCCGCGACATGATACGTCTTTGAAACCTTCGACCGTGTGAAATCCATGGTCCAGCAGTACAGGTGAGATGCTGATGGCGACCTGAAAGGTGGATAAGAACTCCAAAATGAAACTTGAGAGAGGGTCGGACTCGAAAGGTGAATGAGTTCTTGGAGGAAGTGCCTCCTATTCGTCCTTACTTTCACGGTAGAGTCTAATTAGCAATTCCCATTTGCTGCGCCTTGCAGGTAGAAAAAAAAACACACAACTAGTAGCACTTAAAGCAGTGCCCTGCCAACTCTGTGGATCTCTTTAAATCTTTTGTACATCGCTCGCTCTTTCTATCCCTTGGAGACATCTTAAACTAACTTACTAACAGCCAGGTACTCTAATACAGGTAACAAAAGGGCTACACGCCTCCTCCTCCTCCAGCATGGATATGCAGGGGATGGGACGGGCTTCCAGTCTGAGCTCTACACGTGTAGTTGTTGTACAGAAAACTAAAAAAGGAACCAAGTGAAATGGCCTTTTATAGGCCTGTACAAGGCTGGTGCTTGTCGCTTGCAACATTGGGCATTGCCCCACCAGTGTGTGCTCCCCGGATGGGCTTCAACCACAACAGTAAGCCCCATAAAGTCAAACAGACAGAGGAATGTCTTTCCAGCTGTAGGAATAAAAATTACCATCGCATGACTAATAATGACTAATAATAATGAACTTGGCGTCGTGATTAATATGTGTCAGCGAGGATCTGTCAGTCACTTTGATTAACAGTGAAATGCATGAACAAAACAACATAAACACAACATCAATATTGCCATTACTTTGGGTTTGAGTCAGAATGATGTGAATTTTGAGCAGATGTTCAGCATACACAGTCAACCCCTTGGGGAGCTATAATTTGACTAAGAAGACTCCCTCTGGTGGCAACATACAGTACAGAGATAACCCTCCACTGTATTTGGGACAATCCTTTCTGAATCAAGGGTGAAATATAGATTAAATCTGAATAAAAATGAATTAATTTGTGGGTAAAGATGAAATTAAATTAATAGGGAGCATCAGAACTTGATCATATAATAGATTTATTGTAATTAGTATAACCAACTTGATATTTTTAAGTGTTTTCTTTTACGCAGCTGCTTTAAATTTTAGTAAAGTGTGTTTGTGGATCATTTCCAGAAAGTTCACTGTCACCATCTACTTATCATTTGGTTTTTTATTACGATTCCGCAATATTTGTAGAGTTAGAAAGGAGAATATAGTGTGAAAATGTCATAAAAATGATGTTAGTCTTATATATTTTTTTTTTACCTCATCCCTTTTTTATTGACCCAGCTAACACCAGACAAATCTGCCTTTCTGCAGCAAACACTTATCCAGATACTTTTCTCCTCTTCCTGGCTAGTCCAAAATAATCTCCATTCTCTCTCTTTCTACATTTTATGGTCTTAGATCAATTTTTTAAAAAAGAGCACATAAACCATCGATTCGGTGTATTTCCAAGAAACGACAAAAAACGGCTAACGTGTTGTAATAATGATGGCATAAACTAAAATTACAGACATGAGCTATCTGAGCACAGAGACTGCCGGGCTGTTGTTGACCACGAGAAACAGACAAAACCGCAGAGACCTTTGTTTCAAGACATCCCTGCATTGTGGTTTCAAGGCCTTTTCCTTCAAAACATGCCCATCAAAATTCCAGATGGATTTTAGAAATAATGAAAGTCAACATGCGGGCCCAGGGTGACATAAAAAAGACATGTATTTGATGTCTACCCTGTAACAGATGGTCTTGTTTGTCTTCAAATGTACATAGCTCATCGTCGAGGCCTGGGTGGGGATGGTCCCGTTTAGTTTAATTAAAATGTTCAAAGAGCCAACACTTTTTTATTAAAGCAGGATCAAGACCAGGGACAGTGTGCGTCAGCGTTATTTGTCACCCGCCATTGTCATTTACAGACATGTCGCACACATCCACGCTCGCTCGTTTGTCGGCGCGCACGTTCCTGTGCACGCTAACAAACATGATCTGTCTGTCTGTCTCTTTCCGTGTCCACACATACAGTAAGCATGCATACAGGCTCGCAAATCAAACCGTAGACACAAGCAACTGCGGACACACACAGAGACTCTCACACACACTGTAGCAGCACTTGGGTGGTATGTGGAAGATCTTGTGACACACTGTTTATTTAACTTCAAAAAGCTGAGGCAGGGATGAGAGCATTTGGGTCAGCGAGGACATATCAATCTGAGTAAGTCATACGCCACATCACTGACTGTGCTTTATACTGCATTACCAGGCCATTGTATCTGAAATATTTCCTCTCGCAGCCTCTTGAAAGGCGGTCGCTGTCCTCCTTGCTCCATGCTTACCCTCTTCTCAGTCTGCACTATTACTTTAATGACCATCAGCCAAGCTTTTTTTTCTTTTTTTCAAGATTGCACCATTGTGTATCTGTTCCTTTTCATCTGCATGCACTCTTCCCAAAATGTAGAGGGGAAAATGTTGGGAAGAAGAAAGAGGGGGGGGGAGTGGAGTGGGAAGACCAGGATCATATTTTGGCAAGCACGGGATGATATGTCGCACTGTCTTTTTGAATATTATTAAGTACTCTTGACCGACAACTAAATAAGAAAACCCACCGGTTGCCCATGTGTTTGCATAGGAGCTGGTTCAGCTGGAAACAGTGAGAAGGCTGAAATGTGGAGCGTGCCAAACCATGGAGTGGCGTCTGGGGCTGGGTCCACCACATCTACACTGGGCCCCAGGCAAGAGGGGGAAACGGCTATTATGCACTCGCAAAGTCCCCCTTCTCTCCATCTCCATCAGCCATCTCCCTCTAACTCTCTGTTCTTCTTGATCTTAACACTTCCCCACGACTAACCAAGCTCAGATTTACTTAGAGAACATGACGTGGTGAAAGGAAGCAGCCCCAGAAGAAGAGGATTCACAGAGGTACCGCTCAGAGAAAGTGACCTTTTAGACCTGGATGTCAGATGTCTCCTCGTATATCTAACTGTGAGGTCAGAGGTTAAGCCAACTCTCCCAGTCCTCCCATCCTGACCAATGGGTTTGACCTTTTCCTCTTTCCTGTTCAGTCACAGCTGTGGATAGGGAAACAGGGTGTGATCTGATTAATTCCTCACCATGCTCTCTGATATATCAGGTCATCGGTGGCTCGTGTGTGTGCACATCTACCAAGGCTGGGTCCATGTGTATCCCATCCTGTTTCTTACTGGCCGATTAGCTCAGGCTGAAATGCCGCACCATGCCCACTCGATGGAAAGCAGGTTTTTCTGAGGGTTGGCTTCACTAGTGTCCGATACCAGTCGGGGAGCTTGTATAAAGTTTGAACTGAAACCTAAAGGGAGTTCATGTTAGAACCTAACACTAATTTGCAATGTTGCTCTTTTAAATAGGGCTCGCTTCTTAGCAAGGCCCTTAGCCAAACTGTCATGGGTGTTTTCCTGATCAGGCCAGGGCTCCGAGACAGAACAGGGAGGCAGGATCAATTTACCCAAATCTGACAGTCTGGGACACCACGCCAAAGCTGTAGCCTCTATTCAAGAGCACACTCAGTAAAATGAATGAAATGGCTTAGAGGAAAGAAAAGAGTCCAGTTTCAAGTTGGAGAGGCCTGAGAATGACTGAGATTAGGATTTGTTGCTACTGTGCCATGTGTCTAGACCTGGCTCACCGAGTACATGAGTGGGACTGTGGTTGGGTATTTACACAGAAGTAATATAATATACACTTAATAATAACTGTATGTGATAGTTCAACAGGACGAAATTCTGCTAGAACAGATCCACCATCAGCAATCATGGCTACACAATGCAACATAATTGATGATTCGTTTTTCTGAGTTACAGACTAATATTAGCCAACAAGCCGGAAGCACAGTAAAAGCACAAACATAAAAATACGTCTGTCCATTCAATTTTATGATTTACAAAAGAATGTTTTGAAGAATGGTCTGTTTGTTTCCAAATGTCAAGAACAATAGACGGTAAGTAGTAAGTTGACACTGTGTGGGGGATTGAACTGAACTGAAGTTATATTACTTCCAGAGATGGCAATATAATCAACGGCTGTGCCCACATTCACACTTTGATATGTAAAACACAAGCTCACTTCTATTCCTCTAAATCCCCATGACAAAGTCTGGTACCATCGACGCTCCCATTGCATTCTCTGAACAGACTGAAGAAATGGTTTGTATGCAGGTGTTTGAATTGAAATCAGATGGACACGGGGCCTCTGTCATAGTTTTCAGATGTCAGCTGTACTGAGAATGGGATGTCCTTGAAGGGGGTGTATATGTTGTGGCATAAAGGGTACGTTACCGCAGTTTTTAAAGCAGCCTAGTTTCACTTACTTGGGAATAAGAAGCAAACTGAGGACAGGAGTCACTAAAAGCAAGGAACAATGAATTTCATCAGCAAAAAAACAACACAACAAAAAAGAGTGATGTTACAATAAAAAAATACATAAACCGCATTTAGTCTTCTTGGTCAGAGAATGGAACCCTGGCATTTACATTCACAATAAAATCTGACAGACATATGGCTTGTGTCTGTCCCAAAGGCCCCAGACCTTGTGTGCAGTGGAGCGAATACAAGCAATACTCTCTGTTGGCCTCTAATAAGCCCGAGGATATGAGAAAAGGTCTGAGAACAGACAGAGTCCATGTCAAGTTGGCACTTTGGACGGGATTTCATCTGAAATATTAATATCATGACATGTTCTCTATGTCCAGAAGCAACAATTCAAATGGGTAATTGCTGTTTTGTTTTCAAAATGGCAGCCTGACTCCGAAAAATGCATTAATAAAGTATAAATGACATAAAACTGTAAGTTTGAGGTTCATTTTATGACATTTAGCACTCCAGCACGGCCTATAGTTCTTTAAAAGGCCATCTCGCATCATTGATTCCAGCATATATTGGTCTCATTGGCCCGAGAGCTATTAGTGAACGCTCTGAGCATGTTTTGCCTCAATAGGCAGGAATATGGACGAGATAACGTTGCAAAACTGAATTAGGCATTAACTTTCCTCTCCTTTTGGGTAAACTTTGCGGATACATCAAATGCATGCTTTGGCGTTGGAGTTTACATACCTGTGAAAGTTAAACAGAGAGCATTGACTTAAGGTGTGGCCCCATATTTGTATCTGACCGCAGCTATGGACGGGCACAAGTGCACGGACACGTGCACACGCAGCACACACACACATGGGAACCTGGCTCTGAACAGCTGGGAGTGTTTGCAGTGCGAGTGGGTCATTCCTTCTCCTCTCCGTCTCACACAATGACCCATGCACTGTCTGTGTTTGCACTGCACCTAGCTCAAACAGCGTTCATTTCCGTCCCATTGCCATTCAAGCACACTCTGAGGCTGGCTTTTGTGAAGACGCACACACAAACCCGGTAAGGCTTGGCCTCAGGCCGCACTTGGAAAAACAGGGGCCAAGTTCATTGAGAAATCAACTAGAATGTCAGAAATGCACCTGATACATTTCGCCCTGTGTTGTCCCCTCCGGCAAATGATAATGTTTCGGCATTCCAATCAGGGTCACAGAAATATTAGTCGTGCAATATTTCATTTCCTTCAACAATGGCAGCCACAAAGACAAAGCTGCTGTTAGGAAGAAGCTGGTACACCGAGTTCACAAAGCCAGTGGAAGCTTGTTGTCCTCACTTTCGCTCTCCGCTCAGTTAAAGAGAGGTTAATCAAAAAAGCATGGATAAACAATGAAGTCCAGACTTTTTCCTTTTTTTTTTTTTTTTACGAAATGAATTTCAAGAGCAGTTTCTTTTATTGTTTATTGAATCACATCATACATTACAGTACAGTTCATGTGCAGGCCCGACTATTGCTTAGTTTTAATTCTCTCAAAATTTCATTATTCTGCTGATGAAGCCGACATAAATCACTCTCAATGAATCCATCAGCTAAATGTCTAAAACCTTTTTCTTTTTTTTTAAGTGTTTGGCTATTCTCAATCCACTCCGTCTCTGCATATGCCATTCCCCTCAATCCATCCATGCTGTTTATCTTCAGCATTGCGTTTGGCAGATTGAGGTTTCTATACCAATGGCCTGATATGTTTGGATATAAGAGTGTGGTTTTCCTGTTTTGGCACCGTCGGAGTGCCTTTTCATATACCATCCTGACATCAAACACTGGCTGTGTAGTATGTAAAGGCCATCTGTGGCGTTCAATCCTGCTCACTGATGGCTTGGCAGCTGGTGTAGTGAGGCCTAATAATACCGTCCTGATAGACTGCGGTATAAAGAAATGGCACAAAAATGTTTCCTTACAATGCTGCCTTTTTCAGGAGGGCTGATGTGAAATGATACTCAAGCTAGATTTACTGTTGATATAAGGGAGCAATTAGCCCGACCAATCATCCTTCAAATCGCATTGTGGCGCACGCCCAAGATTTCGTGTTATGCAATGTTTATATTTCTCCCTGCAGGTTTAAAGCACATGAAATAGCGTTAGTAGTTATTTTGTTGTAACTTTTACCAAATTTTTTTTTCAAACTTTCTTCTTCCTTTGTTTTATTACACCAATAAACCATCGTCTGGCAACACTACTGAACCAAAACACCATTTACTGTATGAAGTCTGACGAAGAAGGTCCAGGTTCACTTACTGCACTAGCTTTTCACAGAGCTTTCAATCCCATCTCAGTCTTCCTCAGCAGATAATGGCATTTGCTCAGTTGTCATCACAAAGTTTGTGACTTTCCGTTACACGTTAATCATGTGACCAAATGTCAATCCGCTGAGGAAAACCACGAAATGAAGTTTAATGTGCCGGAATATGCCAGCAAGTGAGCCACGTCAATTGTGGCTGTAGTCGCTGTGATAAAGCACAGTGTTTTGCAACTTGTGTTTGTGATGTTAGAGCTAGATAAGTATACAGAGTGACATAAACTGCAATCTCTGGAGCCAGCAGACAATGTCACTGGGATTTTAAGTGAATATCCAAACTGCTAGAATGATAAGAAAGACACATTGCTGCCTACTGTAGGCAGGCATTGCATTCCACCTCTTTTGCTTTACACACAGACTGTTGCAATCAAAGCTCACTCAAACATGAGCGGTCAATATGACTCCGGTGCCAAAATCCTTGACCCTTGCCCCCTCATTCTGTATTCAAACACAGGTATCTGTTTATTAGTTACTAACGCAGTGTTAATTTATGATGTGACACTTACTTGGAATGAGGTGAATGGTGTCTCTGCCTTTCCCATTTTGCACCCTGTACCCGTTTTTCTGCACTATGTAACTTTGTGTTTGGGAAATAATCACCCGCGAGAAGTACGTAACACTTTACGGCACTAAGTCACACACCACGAATTAACTGATTCTTATTAATATTAGTCATATTTTATGGAGGAAATGTTGCATTCTCTTCCTTCGATGTCCTCTGGCTTCTCCGCATCAACTCTTTGTTATTTACGTATGTAACTACTGATAGCTAATGTTAGCTCAGTCTGTTAGCTTGGCTGCCCATGAGCTCAGATTACCGGAGGAGTCTTACTGTTTGTACCCCAGGTGTTTTGGACCACCGGGAAGTAGGGATGGGAATTCATTCCAATTCCTTAATCGATTCTGCTTAACGATTCGATTCTTTATCGATTCTCATTTGGGGAAAAAAGGAGGACAAACAGTTTGGTCAGCATCAACTTTGTTTAGTTAGAAGTATCACGACCTTAAAGAGGCCCACAGCCTAGTAACGTGTTACTTACCAGAGTTACCTTCTGTAATAACTGCAGAGGTGGTCATAGCCTGGCTGCTGCCGCTGCTGCTCGGTTGAGATTCATCTCCAGTCCGAAGCGTGTCAAAAAACACGACATTCATTTAAAAATATTGCATGTTGTGTGCGCAAATGTTTCTGCATGTTTGTCGTGTTCCCTCCCAATGCTGTTATCTCCACTTTGCAATGATTGCAAGTCGCCCTGTTGCCGTCTTTTTTGGTAAAATGCAGCCAAACTTTGGAGCGTCTGAACCGAGTGGGTGACATTGTTTACTACTGATTGCACTGCACGTGCAAAACTTGTGGAAGTTACGTGACGTAATTCCTGCTTTCTGGAACTGATAAGACAATAGTTAGATAAACTGCCAAACGATTCCATGGAATTGAAACACATGGAACCGGTTCTCAACAAGAACCGGTTCTCGATTCCCATCCTTACCGCGAAGAAGAGGGGATTTACACCCTGTGTTTCTGGCAAATGCTGACGGACATTGGACTCGATGTTGTGCCAGAACCGCGACTTGGGAAGCGGACAATGTAACCGGACTCAGCAGCGTCTATGGACATAATGACAGGGGGGGGAAAGACCGAAGGGGATGTTGACAGAGGAAGCTAAGAAGAGAAAAGGATAGAGTGACCAAGCTAGAGGCCACCAGACAAAAGTAAGTCTGAGACTGATTTTAGTCGTTGGCGAGAGCTTCATAAAACAAAATGCTGAAAGACAGACGCTGAGCTGGGCTTCTTGCTGTTGGACTAGGAAGTAATATTTGCTGCATGGATGTCTTGTGTTGTTGCATTGAACTACTTTAAAGGTAAACTATATTTATGCCTACATTTCAGGTAACGTAGGTATATCCATTCATCCATTATTCGTACCCATTTAGTCTCATCAGGGTCACGGCGGGGCTGGAGCCCCAGCTGACTTTGGACAAGAGGTGGGGTCATCCTGGACAAGTTGACAGCTCATCACAGGGCGCATAGAGACAAGCAACTATTCACACTCACATTCACACCTACGGCCAATTTAGAGTCTAAAGTAGGTATACTATCATAAAATATAACATTTCAAATGGTTGCAGAAGAAGAAAGAAAGAAACTTTTGTTAAAGGCCAGATTGTCTCATCTCTTCATCTCCCTTTGACTAACTCAACAAACAAAATAATGCAGGGTTCCCAAGTTAAAGATCAGTATAATACAAAAAGGTACAAGTCCATTGTTCTGCTTCCAAACTGTCTTATTGTCCAGTTTTAGCATGAAGTGGTAAAATACAAGATAAATGACGTAATTATCTGTATATGTACGCATATATTATCATGGTAAATGTATGTAGCTTTGCTTTACTTCAGACTTCATCCCAGTTGAAAGGATAAACAGATATCACAAAATATAACACATCATAATTAGACAGCAAATGAACACCGGTAATTACTCCCTAACATGTGAGTATATTCTTAATTCGTTATCTGTTTGTCATCTGTGTCGTGTCTTTGAGCTGGGCATCTCAGTCTCAGGTGGGTTCACAGTGTCCCGGGCTTCTCTGGCAGCCTCGGGTTGGGCCTGGCACCGGGCACCTTGTCAAACACAGGTTCTCTTTGTTGTGTCAGCCACACACTGAACCTTGCATGGGCCTCACATACACAAAGGAATGTTTGGATGGATCCGTTACACAGCCACACACACTGCTTGTTTGCCTGTTTGACTGCACAACACAGTAATCTGACATCTAAATTGGGTCAGGGAGGTTCTTGTAGTGCTCAGAGGCTGGACAGTGGATAAGGAGGCAGCCAGAGGAGAGGAAATGCTAGTAGGATAGTTAAATTGTTCTGGGTCAGGAGGGTCACAGACAGAGTCACTTAAAATGTCAAAAACAATAAATGTACAAGATGCTGTCCTGTTGATATTGGTGTAAAGATACTGTTAGCTTACTAACTCAGCTCGCATACTGACACGGGTTGCAAAGGGCAACCAGACCGCCCAGAAACTTACCGGCAACTCCTCATGACTACACTATCTGAGGCCATTTATCTATTAAGATTGTTTACTTCAACTCCATCTTTTCCCAAGCTGTTTTAGGGAAAATGAATCCCACATAATTTGCATTTACAGTCAACACACACTCTATTTCAACTCTCATCCTGCTCCTGGCCCCCGGTTAACCCCGCACTTTCCTTTCTGTGTGTTTGGGTCTATAAAAGCCCACTTTGTTGTGTCTGAGCAGTGAAGCATCCCAGTGAGCAACGACTTCCTGTGAGAAGTGACTGCTATTTCAACTCCAGAGTGTTGGTCTGCCTGTGGTTTGTCTGTCTGTCGGTCTGGGTGTCTGCCCTCAAGCTTCCCCTCGGCGCGTAGAGGAAGAAGACATTTCCGTGGAGACAGAAAAGAGTGACAGCCAGTGCTGCCAAACCAAGAGATCCCTGCCGGCAGGCTCAACTCCACTGGAACTGCAAACAGAGAGCATTCTGGGTTGTTTGACAGCGGAGGTCGAAGGGCACCTTAGCGTTCTGTTGGACTTGGATTGTGGCTGCTCTGAAGGGGTTCATTCTCCTCTTCTTCCTCCTCCGCGTGTCTTCTTCACATCCTCCTTCTGTCTGGTGTCAGGGTTTTTTAGGTGAAGATGACAACAACGGCTGGCGGACACAGAAGGGGAGCCATCCTCCACACTGAGGTCGGAGCCATTACCTCAGTCGCCACCAGCATGACAATGATATTTTCAGTCATAGCGTAAACCCCGTTAAAAAGCTAAAGCTGCAGAGACATGAAAGGCTTCCCATTTGGTTTTATTTAGTTGCGGTGCAACACTTTTTTTACTACATACATTCCCTCAGAGAATTAAAAGAACGTCTCCTTTGTTTGGACTGTCTTATAACAATTAGGCCAAGTGCAACAGTAAAACTCATTATCAGCTTCTGATGAGAGGCTGCTGTGGGTGTAGTTGCAGTGTAATGCTCTTACAAAAAGGCATTTATATGGTAGATGTCAACATCACTGAAGAATTTGCAGATGATACTGTAATTTGTAATTACTTAATGAAGAAAAGTAAGAGGAGCCTGCACTGATTTTAACCAGAGGGGACAAAGAAGGCCCACATCTTCATAACAACATTTTCTAGTCTCCGCATTCAGAATCGTAACATAACCAAAAGTGACTATAAGAAAACAGAGACTGAAATGTTCTTCCGTTCCCCACATGCTGTTCTTCTGAGTATTTATTTTATTCTTCACAGAATTTATTTGTTTTTGGTCAAATCGGCCACCTCCATATCTCCCGGAGCCAATATTACACCCAGGAGTGGTTGGCCTATGAGTGGATTAGGACTTTTCCATTGACCAGCGGTTTGCAGAGGTTATAATCTTGCACCCTAAAGACAGATTTCCCGTTAAGCCCAGGAAAGAGGTCTGACACCACTTACTGGAATCTAGTGGAATTTGTAGCAAACGCTTGCTGGCAGAGACGCAGACGCACAGAGAGCTCACAGAAAGTGGCAGATAGCAAATGTGGACAATGCAATTCCTCTTTTTCGACCAATGGTGCGTGAGGGCAATAAATTTGTCTTTCCTTTATCTTCATTTAGCTTGAACAGAATAATGACTCCCAAACGTGCACAGTGCTGGCGCCGCATGCTGTCGGACAGATAAATCATTCATAACCAAGCGATTAAATATATTGACGGATATATTGGTGGTTAATGGGTGGTTGGATCCTGGCACTCCTGTATGAAATTCAGACTTGACCGCTGTCATCAGGAATCCATTCGAATGATGATGTCTTTGGGAATCACTGCCCAACTGTGTGTGGTATCATAAATTAGAGCAATATGTCAAAGAATCAGCTTAGTACATTATAATCTGCTTGTGATATGTCTAAAACATTATGTTCAAAAAAAGTCTTTGGGATGTGATCTTTACCACCCTGCTGGAGCTAAGGTAGAGTCATGCACAGATGACCTCTCTCCATTTTTGACATGAAAATGCTCCCAAGTTTCTAAATACTGACAACATCATCCATTATATCCATATTTTTGCTTCCTTTTGTCTGAATATTGTAAAATATCCACATTCTGATGCCTGTTGTGAACATGATTGGCTGCCACTAAAGGACGCTGGAATAAACAAAGTGACAGCGGAGTCTTCCCAGTAGATGGAGACAAAGTATGCAGCAAGAAATGCTACACAACGAGCTCGTGCCATTTTGAACGCCAGTCCAGACATTTCTGTCTCCCACAGTTGACTATCAAACAAAAACATGCACAGGAAATGCGTGAAATCAGAAGTTTGGTCCATCTTTCTTGCGTTACAAACATCTACTTTTACACAGTCTTAAAAGCTTCAGAAATGCGCGCTTATAAAAAAAGGTGTTGTTCGTGGACTTGCACTCTTTCCATGCATGAAACATTTTAGAAGTTAAACAAGAGCCGGCTCTGAGGGACGTGGACACCCAGCAGAGGGAGTTGTTGGACAAGCAGTGAGGCAGCAGCGAGAAGGACGTTCTTACTTTCAACAGCCCTTATAGTAGTGGAGCTAGTGGATCCGGCCCGCATGGAGCCAGGGTCTGATTGTCCCCCAGTACCTCCGCCATCTTAATTGCTGCCATCTTTGCGGGAGTGACTCATGGCTCAAAATGATCACTGTGATAACAGGAGCGTTCTAATGCTGCGGACAGAACCAGGCTGCAATCAGGGAAACAGCAGCGATAACAATATATCACCTGATATTACAACATGTATCCACTGTGGTCAGGTCATAACAAACTGATTATGGCTTTCACTCGTTTGGTTAAAATCCATCCAGTGCAATCAAAAGTATATTTCGGGACATTTATCCCAAATCTCTTAATCAAATGCAGTATTTTTTTCCTTATTGTTGATGTGACCAATTTATTTCACCCGTGTCATCTGCAGTATCTCTCTGTTCAATTTTCCTTGACGAGGCTCAGAGTGGAAGTCTCTTTCTCTCTTTTCTTCCCCACTTTATTAATCACCACCAGCTAAAGTTGAGACAGATCTACCAGCTGGCTAATGGAGGCCCAGTCCCTGCTTGCACGCCACTGCACACATGAATATCATTAATAACTTCATTAGCACTTCCTGACTACCGCCAACCCTACAGTGGATTGGATTGCCAACTGGATTGTGTGTATATGTGTGTGTGTTAGTGAGTGTATAAGGAGTTGGGGGCGAAGGGGGTGGGGGGGCTCTTGGCTCTTGATTGCACACCACTTTCTAGATTCAGAGGAACACATCTCCTCCAATTCCAGCCTTGCCCTGTGATTGAAACAGTGTCTGGCTCGGACACCCCACGCTCTCAGTCCCACCAGGCGTATCACTGTACAGTAACAGTACCCCTATTAAGATTCAAAAAGAGCTTGATCAAAGATAGACATTGTGCCCACTGCTCCGAGTCAAAGTGCATTATAGTGCCAGGTTCCATTTTAGCATGTAACACAAGGCACTTAAACATCAAACATATGTAAATAGTGTTTTTAATTGTACAACCCAAGGCTGATCTCGACCAGAAGGAATCGTCAAAGCTGTCTCCTCTCGTCTCTTAGCATGCGGACTGATGTGAAAAATCTGGAATATATAGCGGTGTGTGTGCTACTTATACAAACTGAATAATAATCACAAATGTGCTGAACGATCTGATTATTCCCCCGTGAGGAAATGTCATTCACGTCCGTGATTGCTCGGAGGAAACTTTTTAAAAACCTTGCAGAGCAGCATGGTTTTTATCACCACCCTGCATTCGTTTAGGGACCTCCCCAACACGGCCACACTCCTCCTTTAGGAACATTAGCTTGATTCTGCTTAGGTGCACCCTCAACCTTTAGAGACAAAGAGTGTTTAATTTCACTGTTAATGGATAAGCTGAGTGATTCTGTGTTCAAATTAAAGTTTGTATTATATTCACAAAACCATCAGTGATTTGACCCTACTAACAAGTATTTCCTGTCTGCTAATATATATTATTCCTCAAAGCTATACGCCTCTATAGTTATCCAAAAAATGAAAAACAAATCAATGCGTCACATTGCACTGAATGACCTGTTCCTCCATTATGATAAACATGGAGTTTATTTTATGTCGTCTCCAACAAATACAATTCTTATTCTGTTTTGACTAATCTACAATATATGTTGCCTCTTTTTGGCATACATTTATGTCCATTTTGTTTCATAAAAATATGTTTTTAGAAGGCAAAATGGCTTCCAGTAGGGTGAGTGCCACAGACAGGGGGTCAGTCAGAAAGTATTGGGGATTGAACACATTGTTGGTTTGGATGTTTTCGCCTGATTTGTTGACAATAACAAAACTGTGGCCAAATATGGCCAGCCTCATCCTTTTTTTAATTTTCATTAAAAATATACAATTATTGCCCAATTTACATGTCGTAAACACCCATCACAGTTTGCAGATGTTGCTATTCAACTTTGATCCACCGTACTTGCCACAGCTGCACAGTTCAGTACTCATAATTTCGTTTTTTTATCTGCAGATAAAGATAATGTGGTAAGACTTTTGGCTTGTTTGAAACCCATCTGATCACCTGACTGCTCGTGTTTCCTGCATAGTAGTGAAGTTGCCCCGTTGCCAGATCTCTGATGAGTCCCATGTTATTACTGCTGATCGAAACGATGGCCAAATTGTAAATAAATACGACCCAAGTTGTAATAAACTGGAATGATCCTTTAATATATTGTAGAATATATTTGCTATCAGGTTTTATTTACTTCTCTCTTCTCTCTTCGTTGTAAAAGTTTACTCAACATTTCTCCATCTGGTATTTTTCTGCATGTGTCAGCAGGCCTCCTGATGCAAACTACCAGAAAATATACTGCTACTAATGAGATTATCTTTTCCCCCAAAGTGCTTCAAAGATTTTTTTTTTTTGTGCGAAAGATAAAAATCAAGATCCAGTGATCCAATAAATTATACCGACTGAGTGTGCACTAAATTTCCTACCCTGTATACAATCAATCTTTGCTGCGTCCAGACCGATTCGCACCTTTTAACAGAGCAGAGCCCAGAGCCATAAACTGCTCGACTCTGCCACTCACAGCACGTGTAAACTCCGCTGCTCAGGCTCCCTTCTAATCATACGGGTCAGATAGAAGTTCAGTGAGTAATATTCACATGTGCCAATTTACACTGATCTCCTTCCTTTGCTTCATGTTTAGTTATCACGCAGGGTTAGAATTTACTCTTTGGCCATGTATTTCATCATGACAAATACTCTGTGGTCTTTACACAGCAAAAAGTGAATACAGATGTCAAGAGCCAAAACAACATTACAGAGAATCTCCATGAGCTCTGTTTGATTTATTATGCCTGTTTCCCCTTAAATCTCAGTTGAGCAAAACTTTTTTTTTTTTTTTTTGGTCTGTGATTTTTTTTTTTTTTTTTTCACTTGAGCCATCTCGGCTGTTTCAAATTCATTTCCCGCCCACCCTGCCGCTTTCTGGCTCTGTCATTGGAGGGGGGACAGCTCTCTGTCGGTGATGCATGGGGCCGGCTCACCAAAGCAAATTTTGTGGTGATGCCATTGCAAAGCGACACCGGGCGGAGGGGGGGGCGGGGGGGGAAAAACTAGTGTTGCTGATTCAGCCTGTGTGGAAAAGGAGGGGTGAAAGGGAAAAGAAGGAGTGACGCAGGGAGGGACAAAACTGTCTCCATGCAGCGGCAGAAATATCTTCAGCACAGCTCGGTGACAGAGGGAAGGCTTTGTCTGAACAGGCTCGCCAGATTTGTGAGCATTTATCATGCAAAAACAAAATACAGATACACAAGTGGAGGCTTGATTTCAACCAGTGATTAGGGGTTTACAGTAATATACTCTGCAATTGCTCCTATAAATAGCTTTCCTGTGAATGAGTCCTATTTTCCTTTCCACACATATGTGCCTTTTCTTTTTTTTTATTCAGTCCTTAAAGATCCTTGACCTTACCTGACCCCTGAGCATTCCACCACAAAGGACGTGATTGTTCTGGCCCTGGAGAACGACAATGTCATCTCTGAGAGCATTAGGGGGGGTGTAAGAGATATACAGTAATCGTATTGTGCAGTGACCGGCGTTGATTGCTTCATGCTGTAAGTTCTTTGAGGTCACTTACTGTAAGGGAAAAGAGTATGTTGCTCTGTGATGAATCGACAAGTCTGACCATTAATTACACTCGTGTCTTCTCTGTTGTTTTCTCAGCTTTTTTATTTTTTTCACAGCAACTGGCATGTAAGTGAAGAATGTTGTATTTCATTGACTTTGCAAATGAAACGTCCTCCTGCCTTTGAATTATGGCACCGCATGCCCACAAAACAGATTTTGCAAGTGCAGAGCAGTCAACTGTGGACGATAATGGTGGTTTGAAGTTTGAGGCCAACATGATCGTTTCATAAACAGAAAAGCAGCATTTGTCATGGCTGCTTTTGACAGCTCATGACAACGTGATGAATAACACATGCCGTGTTGAGTAAGAGAACCGCAGCAGGGCTGTGGGGATGGCTCAAACAGACAAGTCTGAAACGGCAAAGATCTTCTGGGTCAGCTGGAGGGATAAAACCCTCAAGTGGAGACGATCCAAGAGCAGGGATCAGATGCGGTAATGCCCAGACAAACAACAGGGCCAGGCCACATGAGGTAAACATTAGATGCCACATACAGAAATCACTTGTGCGCTGACACATGCAACACACCGCACAGAGAAATATATGCACATAATAAATGCAACGCCGAATGCAAAACGTAAAATGTGCAGCGCATGTGCCTCAGCCCGCAATTGTGTTCATGCCGCGTGTGTTTGTGTGAATATAGCAACGAGACAAAGTTCCTGTGATATTTTGATATTTGAATCTGCAGCCAACTGTTTTTCATTTGCACCGGCTGAGGTGAACGAGTCCACAGATTCCCATCACCAAAAATACACAACTCATCGGAGTGTTTTATCAGAGCCTGCCCCACATCTTGTTAAGGCATGTCTGCCAGCCTATCTGAGCCTATCGCTGTGCTCCGAGGGAAAACAAACAAGACTCAGATACACACACCTACAAAAACACTTGGCAGCATGAGCACTCATCCCTTTTAGACTTGTCCTTAAAAGCAGGTCACAGGTAAATCGAGGGGAGTCTCATGTCTTGTTTGTGTCGCAGCATTTCTGGCCTTCTGTCAGTGTCAAGGCTGACTTTTTTTTTTTTTTTGCACAACGCAGCATATGGGCAAGCTTTTCTCAACAGACCTGAAAAGTGCCAGGGGAGAGCATGTGATCGCTTTACCTGAGATGACCCTTCTCCACACGAATGTGACTTACCCGACGGGTGTTCCTGCGGTTTTTACACCTCCTATAATAATGTAACATGACCTGCTGTGCACCTTAGACTAAACCTCCAGCTGAATGCTTTGCAGTGGAGCTTGAAACGATGGTTATTAGCTGCACCTTGTTTTTCTAATGTTGTCATGCATATGGGATCAAATATTGGAGTTCCTTTTGTCAGAGGAAAGAAATGCAAATTTAATTTAAAAACCATTCCTTCATGTGGGCAAACATAACACAGCACGTGCTCCCTTTCAGAACAGTAAATGGATAACTAATCATGTTAGAATAATATGATAATGACAGCAATAATACTAAAGCTATATGCATGGTTTAAGTCAGTGCAGCGGTGCAATGTTAATGTTGGTTTATGCTTAGCTTCCACTTTCAAAGGACTTTGCCTTTTCATATGTGAGATGATCTCCAGGCTTCTCAGACGTTTTGTTGGTGGCTTCCCATGGAAAACACACAGATCAACAAGAGATGGAGAAGTGGCTGAGGGGTTTATTTCACAATCCCCTTGTCGGACCTATCTGGCTGTCACTCGGCCGTTTGATGAGTGGATCAGATAACCTTCACATTGACAAGATGGTGTTATAGATCCCTATCATATTATTTATATGTACCGAAAGACCCTATATTTCCCCACAGTTTAACAGTCTCTTGGCATTAGACCGTTATGAGTGACATACAGTACCAAAGCCAATACTTTCCAACGTAAGCTCAGGCAATGTTAAAACAGTGAGAAGGGGGCTCAACAAAATATTGTGTTCCCTTCCAAACACTGCTGTTCATTTAATACAGACCCAGTTTCACTTTAACATGAACGCCCCCAGAACTTGAGATGCCTGATGAAAGATAAATTATTAAAATGGAAAATGTTTTTCAGAGTTCTGGGTAATGCAGAATACTTTCAGTACCGTGAATGGATAATAATTTTTACTAGCTGATTAAGTGGGGAAAAAGCACCATCATTTGATATCTGCATCTCAAATATGATTCATAATTCGCTCCTGAAATGGGCGTATTAGACGGAAACCTAGTCGTATTCTCTTCAGATGTAATGTATTTAAATGGCTAAAGGCGCCGCACTTGAACTACGGACGCGCGTTAGTGTTCTATTTCATCTAGTTGCTGAACCGCGTTTTAAACCTCCAACCTGAGCTTCTGGAAACATCTTTCAGTCAAAGTAATTAACAGCTTTCGTTTTAGTAATTCGAGATACACCTTCTGAATTCTCAGTTATTCAAACTGTAAATGGACCAAGACTTAAATGGAACAGAGCGCTGATGACTGTAAAGCATGTCTGTTATACGGCTCAGAGAGTCTAACGTAGCTGCCGCAAAGTAACTTGAGCCTATAAGCTAAGATTGGTAGGCTGTTTATGTCTTTCCCATGTGCTGTTTCTTTTTGTTCTTGATTAGATATACCTAGTTAGAGTTCTTTATCCTGTCCTTTCCCCCCCCTATTCTTCTGGAGTTTTTTTGACTCTGTAAAAAAACCCTTAAAGGTCCAGTGTGTAAGATTTAAAACTATTGGCGGAATCGAATATTATCATTTTATTTTATTAGTGTATAATCTAATAATCTTTTCCACAGAATCCACCATGTTGCACCGCCATGTTTCTAGAGTAGCCCAGAATGGACAAACCAAACACTGACTCCAGTGTTCATTTACATTTTGCATGAATTCATGACCTCTGTAGTTACTCCTACATGCTTGGAAGGGTGAGTGAGGTGAGGTGAGGTGAGGGGTAATCAGTTACAATCTGCAATGCCACTGCTAATGCCGCCAATAAATCCTACACATTGGACCTTTAGGGTAAACTCTAAAACAGCTACCGGTTGTTGACCCACGTAGAATGTAGGTCATCAAGTACCTTTTTTTTTTGCTTGTTATGAAAGGCTACATTAGTGTGAACTTGTACCTTATCCTGGCCAAGACCTGTATTTATGATGCAGTAAACTTTGTGAATATTTGAGAATGAATTGTAGGAGGTAAAATTGGGCAATGAGAACTAGAGTGCAGATCTATGCAACGACAAATATGTCCAAGAGGACATTTTTTTGTAGATATTAGTACTTTGCATCCAAATAACAAATACAAATAATTTCTCCTCCTAATCTGTCACTCGTTGGAGGAAAAATCAAAGTGATATGGCACGTTTTTCAATACACTTTTGTGGTGTTTATGAAGAACCCGTGGGAAAGGTAGTGGCAGGTCCACCCAACACATCACCGTGAACTGAACTAATTGAAGATTATGGTGGGGAGTATGCCGTGCCTCTGCCAGCAGATAATCCCTCATCAGCTGCCGTCTGGACTCAGAATGAGGAGTGCATTTCATGGAGGGACTCCCCCCATGGAGCTGCAGAAACTGAGAGGCAACCCTGTTTAATTACCGGCCCCACTAACAGCACTCAGAGCTGGTGGAATACTGTGGTTGGGACAGCGGACTGAGGTTCTGTGAGTCTTATAGGGTGGAGGGGGTGGAGAGGGTAAAGGGGGTGAGGGTATGCCTAACCCCCTAACTGTGGAAAACAGGAACAATGAGATTTTGTTTAGACTGAGGGCTCCGCAGCTTTGCCTCAGTTGCCATTGTCTCCCAGGCTTTTTCTTAAGCCCTCGCAGGTTACAAATCCAGACGCATATTGAGTCATTCATGCATCTGTCAATGACAGGGTGAAGCCCACGTAGGGACTCCTGCTGGGAATTTAATGAACATGTTTTCCTAAGGAGGTAGCTCTCAAAGTTAACAGACTAGCACAAAGGAGAATGTGAGAAAGTTAGCGACAGCCAAGAGTTTGAGGTCTGGTGCCAGTTTTTACAATCTTGTTTGATTTCATGCAGAATTTTAGGGGTTTCGTTGTCGGTGAGGCTGGTGGTCTGAGCTACTGACCTTCAAGTCATCATTTCAACGCTTCATTTCCTGATTAATGCATGCTCAATGCAAAAAAACTGTCCCATTTTCTCAATCCAAAGCAAATGGAGGCCAGTACTACAAATATAAAGTATAGAAAGCAGAAATGGGGTCCAAACAGCACTGAGAATGGTCTCTTTGTGCAAAGTGGCCTTATTCAGAGGCTGGAGGGTGAGTGCGGAGAACTTCGGCAAAGTATTCTGTTTACAAATAAGCATGGCTTAGTGTGCAAAGAGCCTCCAGACAGTCAGGTCAAGGAGCATTCAAGTAAAGCATCTCAGTACAACCACAGACGACCTCGTCGCTTTAACCCTAAAGCAGGAATTCACATGCTTATGGATGACGGCAAACTCCTTTGAATTTCTAGGAGAAGCAATGAGACAAGTCGTAATCCTTAATCTAAATATCAAGTGGTTTTGCATTCGCAAGCACGCTGTGTCTGGACTCTTGATCAAGCAGCATAAGAGATTCATTGTCTGAAGCAGAGTATAGAAACAGGGTAAGGATGTGTGCATTCAGGATCTGTCGCACAAAAGTTGGAGTGGCTTTAAAACAAAAAAGTCAAATTTTAGGCTCTTGTGCGGTGCTGGAGTGGGTGGAGACCGAGAGCAGCTGTCTTGGAGAGAAACTTTTGCAAAATTTTACAAAATTTTTGCATGAGCAGAGTCTGAATGAAAAATATATAGAATGTACAAACATGACAATGATGCCAGTGTAATGTTTGTTGTGAGAATTGGAGCCGAATAACCATGTCAGACTGTTTTTTTAATGCACGAATGTCCATGCAAAGTCTTGCTATCTTACTTGTGAAAGTAGTTAAAACGAGGACATGACACGACCAAAACAAAAGGAGTGTGCATTCCTCGAGCGCTCAAATGGAACCGAAAATGGGCATGGGATCTATCTTGTGCAATCACAAAACCATCTCATGGTTTCAATGTTGTGAATTGTGGCCTTTTTCTTCTCCTCACACTCCCTCAGGAAATACCCTTATGATGCGGTATGAAAGGGCCCCGCCTGACGTACAACAAACGCCGACAATCGTGCCCACTGATGAAACAAAGCGAAACGCTGAGCTGAGTCTGGTATAACCGCTCTGATGCAGCGGTCAACATGTAATTAATCAAAGTATTGAGGATGAACAGAGGTCTCTCCTGAACAATTTAACATCAAGTCGACAAAAGTGATTCGATTTGACAAGCCGAAATTATAGACGTGCCTTTGTCCTGTCGTCTGTGTCTGGAACAGCCAGACGGGGTGGGTGTTGAGGGCAAAACCTTTGTGGTGCTTCCAGAGACGTTCGGCATGGAGACAGTGTCGGCGGTCAGCACTGTACTCTGTAGACGAAAAGTTCTCTAAAGGCACAAAAAAACAACTCAAGATTCGAACTGTTTGAGAGATCAATGAAGTTGATCTTATCTGTTAGAATGTAGTTTTGCATTGCAAACACACATCCACATGTTCTTTGTCAGTGCTGAGCAACAATCATACAAACACAAAGGACGAGGAATACCTGCAGTCTTGTTCAAGGTTCTTTTATGTGGATATGATTGACATTTAAACCATATACCGTCTTCTATTGTCTCCTATAAATGATTGTTCACATCTTGAGCTAGTATTTTTGCTGTCAGGTGAGTAGTGCACTTATCATACAAGAAAACCCAGTTATGAAAGACAGTGGAGATTAAAAAAAAAAAGAAGAAGAATGATTTAAAAACAAAATAGTTGCCACAATTCATCTTCCATTTGCCAAAGGATGATTTTTTTGCAGAGTGCAGCTGCTGGAGAATCTGTTGTAGCCTTTATCACGTGTTCGTGAGGTGATTATTGTCCATTAATCTCCAGATTTGAACTTGTTTGACCAACAATCCAAAGCTTAAAAGTCAGCTCAGTTTTTGCTTTCATACACATAAAGAAAGATTGAGAATGTTTCACAGTAAATAACTTTAACAATGAATCGATTATCAAAATAGTTGCAGATTAATTTCCAGTCGATCATCTGATGGATTACTTACTATTGAAAACAACACAACCCTGCTAATTTATATTACACATCACACACAAAGCTTTGAAAGATCCAGTAGACCAGCATTGCACTGCAGCCACAAGCAGCATTTTGAGTAAGTGGTACAAGTCGGCACATGACATTCACAACCTTCATTGAAAGCGACAAGTTTACATCCTTTATCTGTCATTCCAGGGAAATGCAGGAAATCCTAAGAAGAAGAAAGAGAGCAGGAAAAGATCAAAACAATGTAATGTAGTCCGCGGTTTGTATGGGCGGTTATGACAGATTCTTTAAGAATTTGTACAGCAAGGGAGGACTATGCAAGAAATTTAAATATCCCTGGGAATTGCAACACGGCCTAAAAGCTGACCCATTGAAACAGCACTCACCAAAATATAATTAAGTGGCAGGAAGTTCTTTGGAAACAGTCAGAAATCTCTGACATTTTATGTCATTTCCTTTGGCACGAGCTCACGAGGCCTAACTCTTGCCCCGAGCTCGCCGCTCTGTGAACCCAATCACCCCGTCGAGTAATCCTCGCTCTCCTAACTGCTGTGATTTTGTCATTTGAACTGCAGAGCCTGAAAGCTGTGCACGCACAATCTGGAGAGGACACGTCACTAATGACGGTTACGCTCATGCACAGCTAATCTCATTACCCTTGTCTCTATGCAGTACGGGGTCAACGGGGTTGCCTTTGCCTGTGCCACCGTGGTGCGCTGGGATCAAAACGATCATAAATTTCAGCGAGGCTTCACAGAAACACGAGTCACATTAATGCGAGAGGTGGCATTCGTATTAATAGAGGCTATCAAGAGGCCTAAGTGGCCTGGCTTTGGAGCAAACATGTTGCTGGGTTAAAGTTGGTTGTGTGATGAAAAGTCAGCGCAGCGTGTGTTTAGTGTCTGTCAAGTCTGGTATTTTAGAGCAGTCCGTGCAACAGGTGCAACTTAAGATACCTCGAGAGTTATTCTGAGTGATTGTTCGAGGCACCATTAAAACATCCCCGAGGCCACAGGTCTGTAGAGTGGGTAACTTGACTTTATAAGTGCACACTGCAGAGGCGACGCTCGGTGCTTGACTGCTGAGATTACGAATGTGCAAACTTTTGAAATGTGTTTATTTCAAAAGTCCTTTAACAAACACATGAAGCACGGCTCAAATGATGGAAACAAACGGACATAAAACGTTAAAGTGCACTTGTCTTACAAAAGAAAAAGACAGCAGGGATTAGAAACAATAACTAAATAATTATATTTGCCATAATTCAACTTCCATTCGCCAAAGGATGCATTTTGCAGTGATCACAGGGAGGTGGCACAGCTGCCTTTATCACATGTTCATGAGGTGATTTTGCTCAGTTCATAACTTTAAGACTTCCTGTCATGCAAACCAATGTAGATTATCCGCTAAACCCTGCATTAAGATATACTTTACCACCCAAGATGAAGTATTTGATGCTATATTACAGAAATGATCTATGATAATTTAAATGAAATAATCCTAAATTGAACTTCATGGAGAAGTATCTACATAAATGCACCTCTGTGACGCACTGTAGGTCACTAACTTCTTCACTATAGCAGATGTGTGACACTGTAGCAATCAAATATTCACCCTGCAATCATAATTTTAGACCAAATCATATGACTCGCACTTGTGTGTGTGTGTGTGTGTGTGTGTGTGTGTGTGGGCATCACGACTCCACAAACATGAACCTCAAACTCTCTCCAGCAGGAAAAGCCAGCGCAGCCACATTTGGGCGACAGCACCACGAAATCTTTGCACAGCAACAATAATCGAGGCCAAATAAATATTTTGTTACCACACGAACATTACCAGACAAAAAAAGAAAAAAAAGAAAAGAAAAGAAAAAAAAACACACAACAACAACCCTGGTGACTGTGATAATAACTTGCAGTCCAGCCTTAACGCACGGTGGAGTGAGTCACAGTCGCCATGCAGCCGCGCAGCCGGAGATATTGGGGACAGCGTGCGCAGCGGATGAAAACAGATGAAAAGCTTTCGCTGGGATGTGTATAATCCTGTCCTCACGACAGTCGTCAGACCACCTCGTAGATTATAACTCGGCTCAGGATCACTTTCTAGGCTTGCTTGAATTAAATGGAGAGCCTGTCGGTGACACGCACACTTCTCAAACTGCCCCCAAATTTCCGAAGCACCAAAAAAACACACAACAACAACAGAGCAGCTGCTTACAGACCGGCCAGAGTGTCTTAATATGCAGCTTTTTCTTTTTTACTCGGTTTCCACTCAACCCTGTTGCACTGTGGACGCACTAGGAGGAGACTTTGCAGCTGACAAGCGACAAGCACATGGTGCATTATTATGGTGAGTCCACTGCGAGTTTTCTTTGTCCTGCAGACATGTTGTGACTTACTTAGAAAATCTTCTAAAAAACTAAAATATATATATATTTTTTTTACATATTAGTAGTAATCTTTAGGGAAGATTGTAGTACACATTAGTCTGTCTTTATGTTTTTTGTGGTGCCAAAGTTAGTGCCAAATAAAATCCCCCATGTGTAGCACTGAAAACAAGATCTTACTTAAAGGCTTTTTGTATTCTAATAATAAATAATGTAATAATTTTATACGAGCACTTTGCTAGATTTTGTTCTGGTGCTGTGGTGAGGTGAATTCCTGTTGTGGTTCTTCTCTTTTTAGTTTGTTTCCTGTATCTGTGCACAGTGCCCCTTGTTGGTAGACAGTCATGTGGTTTCAGGTTCAATGTCACGAGGAGAAACTGTGTACAACACTGAGTGTAATTTATGCAGCCGGTGAGTGCAAACATTAACAGAGGAGGGATGAGATCCATGAGGCACAATGGTAATCAGGTGGGTTTCTCTGTACGGTCCTGAAATGTAGTTTTGTGGTGATAATTGGAAAATACTGTGATGAGGGATGCTGCATCCGTGTCAATGAAACAGAAAGTTGTTGGTTTACTATTTCAGTTCAGTGGTTATTAGAAAAATGTTTATGCAGCATAAAGACGTGAAATTTCAGCTCACCCTGAGAAGTCTGGACTCCACAGAAATAAAACTTACTATTATGTCAGAACGACCTATAAGAAGATGCATGCCCAAAAAGAAATGATTGAAAACATAAAACATCGAGGTGATACTATAGTACAGAGTAGGCTACACATTGAAGTTACTTTAACACGTGTTTAGAACCACAAGATGCAGTATCTAGTGTCGATGGTTCGGCACAGTAACACTCGAAGAACAGTATCTGAAAATACTCAGACATGAGCCGAGTTATTAGATAATAGTGCATCTTTTTTCACAGCTTAAATTCTTCATCAGACTTGTTGTTGTTGTTGTTTCTGTCTCTAGCCTGTAAGAGGCAAATAATAAATAAATAAAGCCTGTAATCTACCAGCAGTGAACTGTAGACTAGAAGTAAAACTACACTCTTGAACTGATAATAATGACACTGAAGGTTTTGTTGTTCCTCTTTGGGACTTTTGTTTTTCTCCACGGCGGTCAAAGGTCACAGATCGAGTGTTTTTTACTCTCACCTTTCATCGGCTCCGCAGTGTCAGCTTCATTCTCTTACTGTTCCCAAAGAGTGAATAATGTCTAATAACTCTTGTAGAATAGCAACATCTGGAACAACATTTTCAACTTTTTATGAAGTTAAAATAATCTCCTGCTCCTTGTGTCATACGCTTGTCTAGAACCCACGGTGCCAAAAACAGATTTGGCACCCGGTGCCATGACAAACCTCGCAGTTCTGTTCCCATTTGAAATGAACCATCGTGTGATTCTGTAGAGATTTAATTGATTACTGCCCGTATCTTTATGTCTTTTTGCCTTTTTTTATTTTGTGGCAGTCTGCTTATTCTCACTTCCAACCTCCCTATGATTGTCCAAACACATTCGTGCCTCACGTCCAGATGCGTGTGTGCACGTGTGTGTGTGTGTCATTGCCTGAAGACCTCATCAGATAATAGCTGCGTGAAGCTCACTGGATGAACACACTGGGTGAATCATTAATTATATTACAGCAGCTATTAAAGATTTCTGAACATAATCTGATGAGTAAGCAAGGTCTCAACTGACAGTGAAAGAAATAATGATTTAGCCCGACAGTAAAATTACTTAACAGTCTGTTAACTTCCACGATTGTGGTTAATGCATATTTATGGTTCCTTTCTTCTCATTTATTCTTTTGATCTCACATTATATCCGTCGCATATAACAGAGAGACTGCAAAACAGCTGCACAAATGTTTACTGTCATTAGTAGAGGCATAGTTATGAGTGCATAAAAGCTCCCGGCAAAACCATACAGACGGCTTTTATCTTTTCTGTGTAACCTAACGCTTAATGTTTGCTTAGTGCAAGATCTAATTTTACTGTGAGACTTAATGAGTGGATATTTACAAAGTGTGCCGCCCTCCTCCATCAGAAGCTTTAGCTATCATGTTGTGCTGACAAACAGAAGCAGGGCAGCATTTTCTTTTTTAAGCCCTGTTATATTTTTGGTCATGAAAAGGATTTTTTTGTATTGTGGCGTTTATTGATATGAGCCGACTTGTAGGTATTCATTTCGTCGTGTTTTTTTTATTTTATCCGAAGGCAAAGACTTTCGTGGGTGACAAACAAAATAACGACAGATATGTTTGAGCTCCTTGTTCCTGTTGTGCTGCAAAGCAGAACTGTTGACTGTCATCCTGCAGTGGGAAGCAGGAACAGGTGAACACTCTCAGGCAGCTGAGCCAGACAAGCTAATAAACCAGCCTCAGGACACTGCTGACTGATGCAAAACTTGCCTTTAGTCCTCCCTCATTCCTCAACTGTGCTGCTGCACTGAAAACTGAGTCCATGCTAAAAAAAAAAAAAGAAAAAAGAAAACACTGTTTGTCCCATAGTTATAGTACAAGCTGTTAGTGTACAACACACAGCATAGTACATGTAAAATGGCACTTAACCAGCTCGGTTGTTCTTATTTGGGGTTTTTCTTGCAAAGATTCCATGTGTGTTTTGTTTTTTTCCTGTGACTTTGAAAATGTCTTTTTCTTTTTTAAAAAAAAAAGTTGTGCGTGTTTGTATGCGTGTCTGTGTTTGGGGCTTTTTATGTGCATGACCTAATTCCACAGTGAGCAAAGAATCTGCAGTGATGGCTGTGTGGTCATGTGTGTGTGTGTGCGCACACACACAAGTGTGTGTGATAGAGTGCGCACGCGTTTTTTTTTTTTCTTTCCTCCCTCCCTCCCCCATAGCTTCCTTGTTAAAGCCGACAGAGAGCACACTAAGTTCATCTAAGGACAGGGAAATGCTTTTCTTTCCAGTGTGAATCATTTTGGAAAAATGAGCCTCTGGACTGAATTGCCCCAGCAATTTGGCATGTTTCTCCATTCTACTTTATTGTCTATTTTGGCTGAACTTGCAGTTCTTCATTTCACTGCCAAGAAAACTTCAGGTCCTATACAACAGGCAAAGCCAGTTTCTGAGTCAACCGCGGCCTTTAAGCAAATAAAATAAATCTCTGTAGAATACTGCCATAGCTTCCTGTTTAGCTGTGAATTCCAAAGAGAAAAGAGCGAGCCAGGTCTGTACTGTAAATCCACTGTTCCCTACACCTAGAAAACAACGTGGACAATACCCATCTGTAGGCTTTACACCTTCGAATAAAAAACGTACTGGGGGGGAAGTTACACCAGCCCACTTTTTATAGAGGCGTTTTATGTGTTTAGATTAAACACATTTAAAAAAAAAAAAAAGCCATTTTCTCGGCGCAGGGTATCTGCTTTTGCAGTCATGCAGTTTGGAGAACAAAACTCTGCAGTGCAGTGAAAAGAAACATGCAGTTTGGAGAACAAAACTCTGCAGTGCAGTGAAAAGAAAGTGTGAGTGGGAGCGGTTTTGGGATGTAGACAAGGAGGAAGGGAGGGAGATGGTGGTGGTGGTGGTGGTAAGGGGGGGTTTAATTTTGCAGTCAGCCAGCCCCCCTTATAATTCGGCTGCCCCCCCATCCTCACCCTCCCTCCATCAGAAGGAGGGGAGAGGGGAGAGGGAGTGGCCTGTGTTGAGGTTTGGGTGAGCCAGGGGTGGGCTGTGGCAGCTGGCAGCTGGGCTCTCACTACCTATGTCCTCCAGCTCCAGCCTGAATTATGAAGACTCGGGAATGGCAGCCAGCCTAATTACAATGACTGATTGCCCGTCCTTTGGCATTTCTCAGACGGTGATTGTCGTGTGTGTGTGTGTGTGTGTGTAGGATACAAGAGGAAGGAGGAGGGCCACTTCTCATTGGACTTCCCCTCTCTTTCTTTGCATGAGAACAGCCAGAGATTGAGTTCTGATTGGTTGGAGAGAAAAGAGATGTTTCATGATTTGGCGAGGCAGAGCTGGTGGAAAGCCAGAGACAGGTGATGTTGCACTGATGGTGCATTGTAGCCTATTCAATCATGGGCACAAATAATAAAAAAAAAAAGCTGTGTTACACCACAAAAGACATATTAAATGTTATTTATGGAAATACTGCATTGCCTAAAATCCTTTCAAAACATTCTGACGTCATGTCTTATGAAGAATATAGGAAATCTTAACTCTAAATGCGGCAAATCTTCAACCTGTTGACTTCTTACTGAGTATCTTGAGCGTTTTCCCTCATCTGTCCCACTGACATTGTAGAAAAATAAATAAAAAAGCTAAAAGGAGAGGTCTTGAATTGGCCATTTGTATGTCAGCAGAGCACTCAGAGGTGTGATGTGTGTGTTAAGTGGGAGCTGGTTTGAGTTGGTCTGCCCTGCTTTGTCCAGTGCTTTGGCTTTTGTTCCTCCAGTAATGAATTGTGGAAGCCTTGGCTTGAGCTGGAGTGTCTCATAGCAACTGAAAAGAGAGAGGGAGAGCTGGTAAATGGAGAAAAGGCCAGGGGAGATCATGTGTTTCTTTCAAAAGGGCAAGACAGACCTGACCATCGTTTGGGGATTTTTGTGAGGAGTGAAAAATCAAACTGGACGATTAGTCTCGGACCCAGCGCTTCATTACTTATTACCTTTTATTTCAGATGTCAGCGCTTCGGGGGCCTCGGATAAGAGCATGCATTCTCTGAAAATCTTTGTATTGTTTTTGTTAAAATATGTATTTTAGAGGAGCCTGGACTGCAAATGTAATATAACGCAATAACTGAGACCGTAATATTTCAAAAAAAAGAAAACACAGAGTCGGACAGTGTGGTTTGCAAAGACCATCATGTGAATGAAATGTCAGCCCAGCCCTGCTACATCCATCGTTATGGTGACGTCTCAATATACAGACGATTCATTTTCGTCTCTGAGACTTAATGTGAAGTCGTAACTTGATTTCGAAACACGTTACTGTATAAACTGTTGCATTCATTTCTATGTTTCCATTCACCTGTCACTGTGACTCATTGTGTTTAGTTCACATGATGGCACTTAGATCTTGAATATCCAGTGCCACTGTTGATTACCTGAAACCTTGTACCGCTCTGCGGTTGTATCAGTTCTCAGGTTAGCTGGCAACTTTCACTTGAACTTTTGTGTGTGTGTGTGTGTGTGTGTGTGTGTGTGTGTGTTTGTGAGCGTGCATACATGCACGTACATCCACATTTGCATTTGTCTGAAAGCACACATGCGTTGGCCCTGCCAGCCATGCGTGCGTGTTCACACCAGGCTGATTTTTTATTAACCGGCGGCCAACGCTGAAGCCCGGCCATGTTTGCCCTGTGACCCAGACACTACCTGTCTGCTGCCATGGTTACAGGGACAGAGCAGGTTTAGTGGTCTGACTCCAGGGATTACTTTTCCTGGTCTTAACAATCAGGCCTGTGCCCCAGTGGCTGTAAAATGGACCAAACTGCACCCTAACAGTTAAGAGAGCTCCGCAGTGTGCCCTGGTGGCCTTTAAAACTGTCCTAAGTGCTGTGTAAGGGATTAGACCTGTACAACGTAATTGCTCTGGTGTCAGTGACTGTCCCTTTGTGATCTGGTTCACTCGTAGTGATTAGCTCTCATAAATGGAAGAGCTAACAGCGTGCACTGAATATAGGTCTGAAGTGCTTGAGCTGAAACACATGTTGAACCAGTTTTCTTTTGTCTTCCGCAAGCTAAAAAATCTTTTGTCACCAGACACAATTTCCACACGGCCTGACAATGTTTTTTTTCTTCTTTCTGTTTACTCAACAGATCAATGGATGGAGGGAAAACAAAGGAAACAATCACTGTGAGTACTTTACACATGCGGAAGGTGAATGCAAGTACCTGGACATCTGTAAAATATAACAGCCATACAATACATACAAATTTACAATGTGTGTCAGAACGCTGTTTGATAAACTCTTTTGTTACGTAGTTATATTTTTACAATAATAATATAACATTACAATGTGCAATGCGGTGAAAGTTAAAATGAACACTGTAGAAAATATATAATCCGTTTGATTGCACTATATCTTACAGATGTTTATTTCATTGTGTTCACTGTCTGCAAATCTGCTGTGTGACATGTCTCTAACTTTACACATGAGTCACGCGGTCGGCTGTGCAGATGTGTGATGGGATGACTAAGACCTGAGTAACATACAGAAGCAGTTTTCACTCTCTCTTTCCCTTTACATCTCATTCCAAGACGCCACCGATCTCACAGTAACTATTTTGGAAAAGATAAAAAATCAAGTGCACGGGTCATTCTGGTTTGCCGTGGCGCTGCTAGGGGCCCAATGCCACCTCGATACAATCTCTGTCCCCTCTTGAAGGGTTAACTGCACTGATACGTCAGAAAATTAGTAACCAAAGTGCAAATTAAATCAGTAGGGGGTTATTTTATTCTCATATTGACAGTGTGTTCAACTATATACTACAACAGCTTAACAGAATTCCTAAAATTCAACTATGGCTTTTGGTTTTTGGTCTCACCACCCCTCTGAAAACATTTCTGTGGGTGCCACTGAGTGTCTTCTTCTTGTTGTCACCGACCTTGGAAATAATTAAACATCTTGGCAGGACTTGATTTGCTGCCCTCCCCGAGAACTTATGTGACTGAGCAGATCGGTGTTGATATATATTTATTGCTTTTTTGCTGACTTTTGTTATTTATGTTGCTTTTGAGTTAGCGATCGAACACTCCGGTTAAATACCCCACGTGGGTGCTTTGCTGAAGGCTTTTGGAACTGGCTGGAGCACTGAGGGTCAGTATACTCTGGCCCAGATTTCTGGTGACTTAGCAAAATCACAAAGGCCTCTCTTATTCACTCCAGTGACTTGCAGTCTTACAGGTGTCCACCAGATGCTGTAGGTAGCCTGTACTGTCCCTTGCATGTCATCCAGAAGGAGATGTAATATCCACTGTGGAGCAAACAGTTTGAACTGTTTCCATGGTGTTAGGATTAAATGTAATTTAGTTTTGCATCATAGAAAATGGGTCCCATTTTATGCTATTAAGTAGCTTTGATGATGCATCTGTTACAGAAAGTGCAGTGTGATTAAAGACGTCTTTAATTCCAGTGATTTAATAACAGTATTTGGAGAGATGATGAAAGAACACATTTGATATATAACATTATTAAATGCCAGTCATAACCACTGTTTGCAAATTAGAGGGTTTCAAATTATGGTTTGTGCACAAAAAGTCGTAAGAAATCCTTGAAAGAATATTAAATATTGTTACAATACGAGACACTGCGAAATTAAGATCTGTAAATACAGTATGCATGTGAAAACTTCACTCTCCTGAGTAAATTCCTCATCTTATGTAAACCTGGTAAGAGCTAACCAGCGTCTGTGTCTCATGTCGAGCTGAGCAACTTCACAGTTAACTTTGTGAACAAAGCCAGCCCCGCCACAAGGCATGCTGGGAAGTTTGGCTGCTGGTGAAAGTGCCTGCCAACGTCCAGAGAGCGGCTCTGAAAATCTTTGCAAGGGCTGAAAATGAAGTTTGAAAGTGGAAATAAGAGGAGCAGCAAAGCAGAGAGCTCTCACAGCTGTAGGCTCAGCCTTCTCTTAAAGAGATATCACCAAAACATTCCTCAGTCATGGACATGGAAATGAGGCCATACAGTGAAGTGCTGTTTAAACGTACTGTACGTCAACCGAGTTAAGGCGACCGGAGTCAGACTTTAATGACTTGGTGTGGGACAGTATTACATTTAAACATGCACATGCTGTAGAATTAATATTCGAAATAACTCTGGAATAAGAAGATAAACAAGCTTCAGGAGAATTTATTAAAAGTTTATTTAGTTCTAATCATAAAATACTCATTTACTTTAATAACTGACTGAGTTTTTTAAAGGTTTTGGCCTAAGATAATTCGAGTTGAAAAAGTATAATGACTGAAGTAGTGTAACCACGGTTGTTAAATTAGCATTAATGCCTTTTAAAATGTTTTATTGGGGCTATAATTGTCTTCAAGCAATTAAAGTATTATTGTGCTCTACTGTAGTTAAGAAATACCATGGTGCACAAAAACAGTACAATGCAGACAGGTGCACTAGATGTGATAACTATTAGAGTCCCTTTGCGGCATTTGAATTTCCTATTTTTTTATTTAGTTTATTTAGATGTAAGTAAGAAAAAAGCTCGAGGGCACTTGAACAGGTTGTGTGGCCCGATGATTGACAGGAATTGAACCTCTTACCACCTGTCAGAGTTTCTGTTTAACCACAGGACAAATGTGCAAGGAGGTGGTAACCGAATCTTTATAGTTTTAAGATAAACTAAGCAGACTTTTATTATTAATTTATCCAGCAAGGCTTGACTGAGAACACTTTCTCTTTGTCAGTGCTGCCCCGTTTTACACCAGGAGCACACACTAACCTTGAAAACACACTGTTTATACTTTACAGTTTTTCACTTTGAGCTCAGGCGTGTAGTGCAGCGTTACACATGCGTTGCCAACAGAGGACCGTGGTGGTGGTGGTGGTGGTGGTGGTGGTCAGCTTTGTAACAGCCGAGGCTCAGCTCAACAGTGTCAGGCAGCCTGGAGGGTCCTGAGCCTTCACTTCACAGCTCCCTGTTTGGCTCTCACACATTGTGCCATTCAGAGTCCAGACCGTATATTCACCCTGCTCTGAGCTCCCCACCATTGTGAGAGTGAGTTCATTTGAAAAGCCTTGAGGATTTTTTTTTTTTTTTTTTGGTCCAAGCAAGTCAGCGCTATTTGCATTTGTTCCAGTCTCGAAGATTTTACAGGTCAATTGAGACAGGCGGATATTGAACATGCCAAAGAGAGTTTTCCCTCTTCGTCGCCATCTTCATCATCCTCTTGTCTTTGTTTGTGGCACCCTCTGACTTCATTTACTGAAGTACAATATATAATAACTACCTTCCTGCAGAATTGTTATAATATGTTAATTTCAGTCGTAAGAAGAAGGTTAAAATAGATTTATAAAATATTTTAAGGCACTGAACTGGATGTAATTCATGATTCGAGAAATAGTTTGTATACTTTTTACAACTGGGACTTTATTGCTTTACTTTCTATGACAGACGAGCTTGCCTGTATATCTCTCTTGCTCGCCTTGTCTGTTGATTAGAGGCAGAAATACCTTTGTTGGCATCTAGGGTAGCAACAGGGGATCAGATAGAGGAGAGAAGGGTAAGTGCCAGCCTTTCATTCCTGGCTTCCTGGCAGGCAGACTGCAGGCGGGCCGGGCATGGGTTAGACCAGAGCCAGCAAACCAAGACAGTACTCAAACAAAAACACCTAATCACTTTAATTAGCCTAAGCCTACCTTGTTGGGCTTGCTACCAGGTTTGCTTTCTCGTGTGTGTGTGTGTGTGTGTGTGACAGGGTGTGAGTAAGTGAGAGAAACCGAGACAGCATAGTTCACGAGTCCTAAAAAACACATCTGAGTCCAGTCTCAGGTTGTTAAGTTAAAATGTCAACATCATCTCTACATATTCCTTCAGGCTTGATAGTATGTTCATTTCCAGACATTTTACTACACAGATTAATGGTATCATAAATATTTTCAGAAAAAAAAGATAGTTTAAATATTGTTTTTCACTTTTATAATGTTCTACACCTGCAGACAAACCCAGGAACTTCTTCAAGAGCGTTGCACATAGAATCACATGACTAGTATTAACTGATTTTTGACCAGCAGGGGGCAGAAAGACCTCAAAACGACCTCCTAGCATGGAAAATTTTGTTCATAGCGTTATATGTCGTTGTCTAACACGTTGTGGTTACCCGGTTGGAAAAATGCAGTTTATTTACATGACTAGCGTAATGGAACAACATGGGAATTCCTTTGCAGACCTCTCTGACTACGTGTTGCATGTAAGTCCTGTGTTCACCAATGTTTTTGAAGGTTTAAAAATATCTTGTCTCTCTTTGGTTTGCGAAATAAGTGGACCCGTCAAGCATAGTCGCATACTTTGGCTCTGTAATGTTACCGCTGGGCAGGTAATAATAATAAACAAAAAAATGAAACTGACTGAGGAAGTAAACTGAGCAAGAAACTTTAAATTGGGAATTAGGCATCCATTTTATGGGAGTTAGCAAGTTATTTAATTGTTAAAGTTGTTTTTTATACAGGTGTAATAAATATTAATTTATAATTATCAACAATGGCAACAAATTCTAATAATTTGCATAATTCAGAGAGCTAATTCGTAATTGTTGCCAGCAAAAACAGGCCCATGTAGTACATGTAGAAAGTTTCAAGATGAGTGACACAATCGGGCCCGAGAGATTTATATATCCGCCAATCTGCCAAATATAGGTGTGGATCAAATACGCTTCATTAAATTCTAAATGTCAGCCCGTCTGAACATCAGACAGCGAGCCAACTTACACAAAGTAGGCAGGGGATGTTTGACTGTCAATAGGAAGAAGAAAACACATGAGGACATGCCAAAATGGTTGAGTCACTTCATTTTTCTTTTTTTTTAAAACCAAGCTTATATTAAGCACTTAGCGTACACGTAAAAAAACGATCTCGACGTGGCTGTTGGTAGCTTCAAAAACTACAATGGATGTGTTGTTAAGTTAAAGAGTTTCTTCGCATGAACTTGCACTTCGGATTCTCTCCACTATGCCTGAATAACTGCAGCGCACAGTGTTAACTGCATGGTCTAATATAATTAGATAAACAAGAGATTTCCACCGCAGCGTCTTTCTCTCTCTTTTTTATTTTGCCGTATAGGTCTTTCGCTGAAATCTGTGTTTCAGTTTGGAAGACATGTTCTGTAAGAGATTTGTTATTTCAACTGATTTATTTATGTTTGAGTGGTCGCAGTGGTTCATAATCAGGTTTATGTCATGAAAACTCTTTTGGATTGTGGAAATACAGAGTCTGTGAAATCCATTGGCTGACGATCCAAACAAACTTTCAAAGCCTGAGTGCATACTGACTTTTTAAAAGATTGCTGTAGTACGTCATGTGTGTTTCTTGGCATGGGAATACACAAAACGCGAGGTTATTATAAAGACGTGGCAATTCTTTTTTGTTTTCAGTTGTCCGTCAGCAATGATCTCACAGGTTTAACCTTGAACTACAAACGTCAAAGACTACAAAGTCATGAGTTCCCTTTGATGGCAAAGAAGTTGTATAATAATGATGGAGGAAAAACGATTCATGGCTCCTCTTTCTTGCTATCGTGAGATAACGAGCTCACTAACTAGCTCACAATGATTCCTTGTCTTATCAAGCACGTTTGTTAATGCATCCCCAGACAGATCTCTGTAAGAAAACTCTCAATGTTTAACAATTATTAGCTCAGTGCAAGTCTATCAGCAGCTCATGTGAAGGGGTTAACATGAGAGAGAGTGTGTGTGTGTGTGTGTGAGGGGCGGGTGGCTGTTGTCCATCTGTCCACTGGTGAAAAGGGCTATGTCACTTTGGTTCTCTGGCAGGATAGGAATCTGTGTGGCTGCGGTGTTAAGACGTTCTGGTCAGTGGGAGGAGGCCGCTTAAAGGATGTGACGTCTTCTCAGCAGACGGGATGTCAGTGGGAGTCACCTCGTTTCTCAGGGGAGAGGTGGCACCGGGATAGAATAGACGCTTTCAGCATTTAGCTGACGCTCTTATCCTGAGATTGATAGATTACAGGCATAACAGCAACTGTGTAAAGGGTCAAGAGATAACGGCGTAATGGACAGGGGGGCAGATTTGAAGCTGAACTTGACATTGGATGTTGTTGGGGGGATTTTTCCCACCTTGATCATTCACACGATCAGTTGGCCCCTCGCGGTGAAGTGATGTTTGCCTGTTTAACCTGTTGGGAGCACGTGATAGGTGGCGTTACAAAGTAGGTTAAGCTTTTCTAACCCCAATAATCCTCAGGTTAGTTTCAGGTAAGTTGAATGACATGCTTTCCTGCATGCTCCTCTGACGTGAACTCTCTGGTACAATATGTGGCAAAGCACGTCCCAAGCTGGTTAAACAAACAATAATAATATCCGACCCTGCTCCACTTGTTCAGTCAGTAGACGGGACTCTATCTATCTGTGATCCCACTATGGGCTTACCAGTTATCGGTATCTTCTTAGCAAGCCTTGTGGCCTCTCCTCCCTCAATGTATGAACCTGGCAGGACCAGGACGGCTTGGTTCTCCTTTTCCGTGCCCCCTCCCCCCACCAGACACAGTGATGGCACTCAGTGCCAGAGACACCCCCCTCCTCCTCCTCGCCTCCCTTCCCTTCACCAACACTCTTCTCCTCCCTCCCCCTTCCCTCTCTCTCTCTCTCTCTCTCTCTCTCTCCGCCACAGGCAGACCCAGGCATGGGATCTCCATCTGTGCACAAAGGAGCCTCCTCTATCTGCATACGCTGCACATAAAAGGGCCTTTTGTCATGAGCTCTGCACACATGACCGTCCGCCTTTCACCCCGCTGGAAAAAAAGATCACTCTCTCCAGCAATCCAACCCCACCCCCAACACCAGACTCAAACCCACCACCCCGCCACCCCACCGGACCCCCACCCCGCCAGATTTTTCGTCTGCGGAGAGAGAGTGAGGGAGAGAGAGATCCACTCCGAACTTTGTCGAATAGAGACAACCATCAGATGGGGCTGCTTCCATCACTGCTGCAAAGCCCCCCCTTTTTTTTCTCTCTCTCTCTCTCTCTTTTTCATTTCCCGTTTTTCACGTCTGCCTTCTCTTGTTCTCTCTCCCGGTGTCCTTGTGTGCACTCAGTGTGATGCATCAACGCATTATAGCATCTGCCATACTGAAATATGAATGTGCTCTCGTTTTTTTTTTCGCTGTCTCCCTTCCTTTCTGCAGTCTCTGACATTTAAGGGGCATTAGTGGTTGGTTCTGTGCCAGGTTATCCCCCCCACCCCCCTCCCGCCCCCCCATTACAGAGGCACAGGCTCAATTGACAGCAGTCCGAGAGGAGAGCTGATGCTTTTCTCTCTCTCTCTCCCTCTCATTTCGGGTGCCTCCTGCCTTTTTAACCCTTTGGCCTTACGCCGTTTAGTGCCTCCTGCCTTTTTAACCCTTTGGCCTTACGCCGTTTAGGAGAGCTGGAGGTATTCTGTGCAGAGAGATAATGACCAAAAATTGTCCGTACACGTGAGAAACCGTATGAGGATGAGACATGGTAGAGTTTTTAGCACTGGTGTGAGACAAATGGGCTGTGTGCCATTTTGGCTACTAAAGATGACAGATATTGGTGTTGGGTGAGGTATTGATTAAGGGTGGGGATGGAGCAAAGACACAGAGGCTGGATGATACACACTGTCAAGTGCATGGATGCTGCCACAAAAAAAAAAACGCTTTCCTCAGCGTTTCCTTTGAAATACACACTGATGCCTGATGCCTTGCTCCCGAGTCAAACCGAGTGTGGATTTTGGAAAGCCCACTTGCTCATCTTGCTGTCGCTGCACACCGGCCTGTGGCGGAACGGAAGGATAAGATTGACTTCTCCCTTCTCCATCGCCATGTCCTCTGCGTGACCCTTTGGCCTCAATGAGCCGGCGCGAGAGGTCAGAGGCTGTCATATCGCCGTTCCGCATGTGCTGTCCACACCTTTTTTTAGCCTGACGATGACAAAGATGAGGGGCAGGCCAGGGAATTATTACACACCATCATCATCCGGTGGAGTTTAGCAAAAGGAGTGCATGTAATTTACACACAGGGACTTGCAGAAAGCAATAATTTAGCACCAATAAACTAATGTTTACCCTGTGAGTTCTTTTATGCGTCTGTAGCCATGAGCACGAGGCTGCTTGTTCCAACAAACTCATTAAAATAACATGATGATAATAATGATAATAACACAGTTCACATAAAACGTGGCTTTATATGAAAAACAGACAACCTAAAAACATATCCAGGCATAAGATCGTTGCACATTTACATAAGAAAGACACCAGACAACTCATAATATTGAGATAATTTAAGCTGCATATTCATTATCTGTATCCAGTATCCCAGTATAGCCTGTGGGTGTTTATGAAGCACAGAGCAAACAGTTGTTAACAGGAATACATAATAAAAAAATGGCCTTAAAGCTTCAGATTATTAGAAATGACCTCTTTGTAGAATGTGCCTGTCCTCAGATGACCGAGCTCCTCGGTAGCTAAACTGGCTGCTCTGATGGGCACAAACCTAATACAGAGTAACAGACCGAGTCACTGTGTCTGTGCAAACCTAACTTAAAAGATATTGGGTCAGTTATCTCAAAAAGCAGGAAACAAAGTCAATAAAATGTCATATTTATTTATATGTTCTATTACAGTCATGTGTCTTTACAATATGTCCTCAGATGACCATAACTTTCAGTGCCTACGTATGGTAAAATGTGAAACAGTTTGCAGTTTGAAGCATGTCTTTTGGTCATCTTAAAATAATATTTAACGGGAATTGAAACAACCACTAAATTTGCAGAAATAGCCCAGAGAGTAATAAAACTTGTGTTTACGCAGCTGTCCAATGAAGCGCGGCTTTTCTCCCACACAGATAAATATCCTTCTGCTAATAACATTATGCACATCATTTGCAGTCCGTCAGCTCAGGTGGAATTTACTTAATCAGTATTTTTATCCTTGTCACGTATCGAAATCAATGTCAGCATTGTGCCCCTCCTTTTTAAAAGGACACCACAAGGTTTTCTTGTTTTACCGTGCAGGAAGTTAGAAAACGACGATGAAGTTCGTTAAACGCCGTCGCCGAATTGGGAATAGGATGAGGCGTCAATTTATCTATTTTGCGACTGAGCTAATTTCACTGTGGTAATCAGGAGAGGGGAAAGTGCTGTGCAGGGATTCAGGGGCTGAAGGTCTCGCTGGGTTAGAGATGGCACCGGGAGGAGGGTATGTTTATGAAATGGATAAAGCGTATTAGGTGCATGTTATGCTGCCCTCGGTAGAGCAAGGATGCTAGAGAGAGTGTGTAAGATAACAAAACAGCATGTATAAAGTGTTTTTTTTTTTTTTTTTTTTTTCTCGAGGCAGTGAACCGCTCAGTATGTGTGTATGGCTCGAGTGTTGGACTCCTTGCAGCCCTGTGGTGCAGACACAGGCATTGTGACGTGGCCCCCAAAATGCCAGACCTGTGCTCTCCTGCGCTTAGTGTTGAGGGAGAATAAAACAGAATGGCCAAGGCTGTTTAAAGTAGGTATTAGCAGTCCTCAGGAGGGCCAGGTGGGGGGGGGTCTGGGGACTGCAAAGACAGAGTTCAGGTATGTGGAAGCCTGGTGCAGCCTAGTCAAGTGTACAGAAAAGGAGAATGTACTTTTTTTTATTATTATTACGCGTCATTAACTTTTGAGAATTTGTCCCGGTACTTCAGTTAACGTTAGTTAAAATAGTTATAAAATAGTGATAAATAGTTCAGTTACAGTGCCTTAGATCAACATTTTAACACCATTTTAATTGTCATTATCTATGTTGTTGAAATTATGTAAAGTTTTTTTTACTACATTTAAACATCTCTGGTCTTGTAACATTTTTTGTTACAGTTAGTAAATAGTAACTCTATTTAAAGTATTTATTAAATTAATAAGATGATTTATTTATTTATATTTTAACATTTCATTGATGTTGTTACAGTGTCAAACATTTTTGTGCTTACTTCCTGCTATGATATAGTTTTGTTATATAGTCTCGACTACAAATTTAGATCTTCAGACTTTTGACATTCGTAAAGTTGAATCACAATATCAGGGTTTCATTTCGGTCTTGTAATATCACAGTACTAAAAAAAAAAGAAAAAGAATGTGTAAAATTTATGTAAATCATAATGTTTAATTGAAAAAAAATAAGCTGTGCATTAGCTGGCAGAATTTTCTCATGTTTAAAGTTTGAAGAGTAAAATTTAGAAGTAATCCCAAGTTTACAGTTGAAACTATATCTCCTAAAAAAACAAATGCATTTGATCAACCTTTTAACTTTTTTTATTTATTGATATTGTAGTTTAATTTGGTTATCTTGCTGCCCTAGTTTGATGCTGCCATACGAAAAGCTGCCCTGATCCAGGACAATATGTTTGGCTGTTGAAGGGCTGCCAGAAGTAGTTGTTAGTTACAGTTAGGGCGCGTCCCTCTTTGGATAGGTTGTCCACTCTGAGTCTGATATCGAATAGGTCCATAATTTCCAGCTTGTTCCCAGGAGAAACTCTTCTTTGCTGTTTTCCTCCTCCTCTTCTTTCAGAATCCTGTGAGAAACAGCAAGGTGAGTTAAATCCTGCTTTCAAAAAAAGTGTTTATTTCTGTTTTCTTGTTACGATAAATCGATCCAGTGTTCGTGACCGTTCTACAAATGTAGGTTTTTTTTTTTTAAGAAAGTGTCTGAAAAATGATTTAAAACACACTTCATACTGTGACTTTTGTATTTTTGATTTGTTAAATATGAAGGCAGCAGTTCAGAAGCTGACTGGTCTGTGTGTGTGTGTTTTTTTTTTTTTTTTTACCTCATGTCCATGCACATGCTTTGCAATTTGAGATTAGAAAAGTAAAGCTGCGAACATTTCAACATTTCGGAAGACGAAGATTGAACTAAACAACAAAAAATAAATAAATAAAATTAAACAAATGCAGTAATTCAAATATTTACAGGCACTGAAGTGATTTTGAAATATGCCACGTTTTAAAATGTGCCAACAAATGATAAGATATATTCCTTGAGAGGGGGGGTGTATGTACTTTAATTATTAGATTTATAATCATTACAACAAACTGTATTAATTAAAATCCAAATCAGAATTCTAATTCTAACGTCCTTTACTGAGTTTATCTTTGAGAATTGAACATGTGTTAAATATTGCTGTGCTGTGGCTGAATCCTTTTTTTTTTTTACTCAGTATATATATAATGGCAAACTTTCTGAAAGTTTTTATTAACACTTTTTTGTGGACCACAATTTCCCACATTTTGCATTGTGGTCTCTGCCCAGAGAAACATAAAAATGCAGCTTTATTAGACTAATAGATATATATATATATATATATATATAGATATATAATAATATATATATATATATATATACATATATATATATATATATATATATATATATAATGTGTGTGTGTGTGTATGTGCTGCGGTGTAATTATGGATTTTTTTTTTGCACAAACAAAATTAAATGATAATAAAAATGCATGTATTTTATAAATAAAAGCCATGCATTTCATACATTATAAAAAAATTGCCAAACTCAAGTTACACAAATTCACACTTTTGTTTTTGGATAATAAATTCCCTCTTACACCTTACAACAAAGCTAACATGAAGGGAAAAATAGCAATCTGTTTTATGTATTATGGTTATTAATTAAACTCAAATTTTGAATTCATACACATTATATACTCCTAATAAATTATGATGTTGCATTGGCTTTAATGTTTTCTTCATTGTCATTACGTGAGCAGCACTCTGACAGAGCAAACAGGCAGCACTTTGGTTTTTTTTTCTCCAATTCGAATGATTACATATTTTATACAGTGAACTAAAATGTTTATTTTGCACCACATAGATGTTTTTGTTTTCATACGTCCAGAATGCACCCAGCTTTTCAAAGAAAGTGCCAAATTATAATATACACAAGTTCTACATGTGAAGGCAACAGTTGTTTCATTTTTACATTCTTTGCACAAGCATGAATTAAACCTTTGGGGACAAACACTCCAGGAAAAAAAAACTGATATTCTTCTATTTCTGTGAATTAATATCAGTGCTATTTCAGTGCTATTGTTATTTTAGAGACAGGAGAGACGCCCGCATATGATCACGAGCAGTCATTTCGGACATAGCAAGCGTTAATTATGTGTCATTATGAGGTGTTATCGCCTTTCTGGACACGCAGGGTTAAGTCCACTCAGCACAACATTTCACTTTTAGTAATGTTAGAATAGCATGGCAGAAAGCGTTTCTCTCCCCTTCTTGCCTTTCATCACATGATCATCTGGAACATCAATACTGCGCATGACTTGTGTCCACCATTTTGTGATGAGAATCATTGCACATGCTCCCATTTTATGAACTTCGGCAAAGAACACGTGTTTTAAAATCCTCGAGTCCTTGAAAAACAATTTATTTGAATCGATCGTGTTTTAATAGCAAGTATGCTCCGTCGGTATTATTAGTGTAGAGTATATTCAGATGCGCAGATGATGCCAATATGAGTGTAACGTCCTTTTTTTTTGACCAGCAGTGTGTCACCACTGCAAATATAGGGCAGTGATAATAATGTTTGTCCAGACAATTATTACTTTTTCAAGCTGTGCTGCACCTTGCTGTGATCCTCTTCGTTCACTGTGTGTGTGTGTGTGTGTCACAAACAGAGAGCAGAAAGTGATGGTCACAGTCGGCTGCCTGAGGTGACTGCTGGGGGTCAAAGGGCAGGCTGTGTTAATAAGACGTGATGTGCTGCCCTGGGACCTCCAGTCCCATGAGGGATAACCCCCTAATCGGCGTTAGTTAATGTGTTAGTAATCTTTACCTTCTTAAAGCAAACAGCAGTGGAGCATTCAATGGGCCCGCTTGGCCTACCGTGTAACGCTTTTGACCTAGGGGTCATGGCCTTTGTTCCCCGCTCGATGGGGAGTGCCCTCAAAGGTCTCGGGTGTAATAGAGAAGTTGTTTAGACACGTGCGGGGCTTAAGCAAGACCACCTCATAGACTCTGCTCCTGCTCCTGGAGACTATAAAGTCTTCCCCTCGTAGTGTAGGGATATTTTTGTGGTTAGCCTTTATCCCCTTGAATAAGTCCATTAGAATATACATGTGTTTTCATGTGCCACATATCATGTCTGCCGTGTTGATGTAGTGGTGGTTGCTGACCAAGCACAGAAACCAGCCCTCTCCTACACCACCCTCCTCCTCGAAACAAACCACCCACCCGCCCCCACAACCTCCTAATGCCTCCTTGATGTTTGCAAATGACTAAGTGCAAATATTGTTAGTCTTTGCAGATCCTCTGCCCACTGCAGTTTCATATTCCTCCAAGCTCTCCTCACTGTTTCCTGTAGCCATAAGAAAGCTATAGAAAAAAACACAATATTTATAATGTGTGCTGCTCCTTCCCCCCCACTCGTTTAAACGTTCTGTAATGCAGAAGTGTTTGTCCGTGACTGACACTTAAATATGTGTTTTAGTGTGTTTTCTCCTGACCACGGCACTCGAACTTTGTGAGACTAGGAGCTCAATAAGTGTGCCTAAAAGTTTATTCAGGGCCCCCTGACATCCATATGATCATTTTGTGATAATAAATAATTTTATGAAAGTTACAATAAAGGATAAACGACGCACAACATTTATATTAATATCTACTTTAAGCTTTTTTTATTCCTCTGTGTAATATTCGTAATATGCCTTTTTTGTTCCTGGGTGCCTTTTATCAGATTCAAAACATAGAAATCGATGAGACAAATTTCACCAGGCGTCTGATCCTCTTTACAAAAATCAACCAAAAAGATTTGCAGCTGTTTTTGTTTCCGAAAAAATCATACACAAACGATGTCCATAACATGGCGGCGTCTGCCATTTTGTTTGGACGTCGTATTATCAATTGCTGTGATCGACTGATTCTGTATCACACAGACAGACAGACAGACAGGCACAGCAGCAGCAACGTAACTCCAGATGAAAAGCTGAGTTTCTCATCTCTGCGTATTCCTCAGTATGCAGATCAGAGAGCCGTTTGCACTTTAAGACTCTAGTTTGTTTTATTTGACGATTTTAGGCTGAAGTAAATATCAGCAGCAGTGAAAAGAAAGAAGAAAAACAGTCAAGGCACTTTTTTTCTTCTAACGACGTACTGATTCATTTAATCGCTTTAAAAAAAAAAAAAAAGTCTGTATTTGTGTAAAGTCTGTGTTAGTTGCTAAAATATTCCAAATCCTGATTTTTAAATGTGATCAGTTACTGGGAAACGCAAAGCAGAGAAACAATGTTGAGGAGCACAGTGGTAAGAGCTGGCAAGCGACCCAAAACCAAAACTGTATCCTCAGATGAACTTTATGCCATGCAAAGTGCAGTACGCAGCCCGAGCATGGACACACAAAGCGTGCCTCTCTCTCTGCTTACGCTTTAATAACGCATTCACGATCCACGTTATTCCCAAATAAGGTCTCTTTACATACAAACGCATTGTAGCTTTTTATACATATGAAGCCATAATGAAGTCATGAGTTTCTCAATTGGTTAAAAACGCATGGCGAGATGTGACGTGCAGCTGCGCTCCTTCTAATAGGATTCTATAGCTCATGCCAATGTAGGCGCCTGAACCGAGCACGTATCCCCTTTAGGGAAGGAGAACAGAGAACAAACAAATTGCAGTCCAGCCTTTTTTTTTTTTTCTTTTTTCTTTCCCCCTGCACCAAAGTTGCTGTAAATAATGCTATCATCCCCCCCCCCTGACTGTATGCACACACGGTCTGTGTTTGGCCACTTGTGTTTTTTTTATTATTGAAACCTGTGGAGTAAGAAGAGAAGTGCAAAGGGAGAGAGAATAGTTTTTTTGTGTGTATGTGTGTGTGTGTGTGTGTGTGTGTGTGGAGAATCCAGTCTCCGTGCTGCTGTAAGTGAGAAAGAGTGTACCCGGTGAGGAAACGGGGTGGTGGCTGTGCTATGAAAGCAACCCCCTTTACAAAAACTGTGCAGCCTGAAGCAGTAGCAGCCATGTTAGACAAATCTGCGTGAGCTTTAATAACGCAGTGCCCTCTAAAAAAGTTAAAAGTTTTTTTAACAGAGTAAAAGTAAGAAAAAGTTTCACCCCCACCTTTTTTTTTTCCACTCTCATTGTCCCTGCTAGGCATTGTGGTCCCCTCTTGCCCTCTTTTTAATTCTCATAAAGCAGAAATGCAATCAAAATAGTTCCTCAGTAACAGACACACTTTACATATCTCCTTCCTCCTTTTCTTTCCTTTTAGAGCTCCTGTAGTTCAAGGCCGAAAAGAGAGAGAGAGAGAGAGAGAGGAGGAGGGGGGGGGGAGAGAGGAAAAAAAAAAAGTTGAAGCCACGAGCTCTTGCCTTTTTGCAGTTTTTTAAGAACCGGAGCCAAAAGAGGCAGGAAGTTGTTGTACAATAGCGTTACAGTAATCTGCCACAAATGGAAAAAGCCAAAAAACGCTGATCGCCGAGTGGAGAAGGTGGCAGAAACAGAGGCAGAAAAGAGAGAGGGAGGGAGGGAGGGACAGAGAGAGAGAGAGCCAAGCATGTGCAAGAGAGAGAGAGAGAGAGAGAGAGACGTTACAGCAAAAGGATAATCAATACAATCTAAGATGGTGGAAAAAAAAAAAACGGCCGTTCTGTTCCTTTTTTGGTTCAACTCTATGGGCTTCATGTAAATCTCTATTTTAAAGCAGGACGAATCAGCATCTCTTGGGTAGTAGGAGGTGGTGGTGGTGGTAGAGAGAGAGAGGCAGGGGGGTGTTGGTTGTTCTCTGCAAAATTTTCTCTGAACTGTTGAATGTGCTTTTTACTCGGGCAAGTGGCAGCTGTTTTTCCTCGAGGAAAAAGCAGAAAAGTCTCATAACCCCCCCGTCCCGTCCCTCCAAAAAAAAAAATGCTTATCAGCCTTTTGACTTTGTGCCAAAATAGCTGCAAGGGTTCAGCTGCGGCGTTCGGCTTCACTTTTTGTGACAGAGCTGGAGAGGAGGAGGAGGAGGAGGAGGAGGAGGGTCCTAACCTAGTGCGTTCTTTGCACACATGTTACTGAAATAAACACTGCTGGTGGTGGAAGCTTATCTTTTTCCTGTGTGTGTGTGTGTCTAATTCTGTGCATTCACGCCAGTCCACCGTGGCATGCTTAAAGAGTTAATGCACTCTCAGAGAGTGCGTTTTTTTTTCTTTTTTCCAGAGCGTGGCTCCCCCTAAGACTGTTTGCAGCGAGCGACATGAGCTCCTACTACAGTAAGAGATAAGGTTAATAATTCAACCCCCGGCTCTCAGAACTGTTGCATATTTCAAGGATCCTTCAGCAGCGCCGTCCCATTCTCTCTCTCTCTCTCTCTCTCCTCGCTTTTCTTTTCATTAGCTGATATAGTAGCTGAGGTACTGTATAGTGTATCCCAGTATGGCGTGTAAAGTGTGCGGACTGCGTCTGCGCGCTGCCGGAGGAGTGGATTTCTGTGTCATTCTTCCTCCTCCACCCCTCCCCACGTTTAGTGCTTTCCACCCTCCCACTCTCTCGCTCTCTCTCTCTCTTTCTGTTTCTCCGTCTCTCACCCATCTTATGCTCCCTCCTTCTCTCTCCCCCCCCCCACCACCTCCCCCGCCTCCTCTTCTCCGTCTCCAGTGCAAATACAGTTTTCCTTGCCGTGTTGGACATGTGATGGAAAAGTGACTGGTTCGCGCGCTCCGCCGCACCTCCTATTTCATCATCAGCGGAGCATTTCTCCCTCTTCACTGTGCGTTTGCTGTCTCCTCCTCTCTCTCTCTCTCTCTCTCTTTCTCTCTCTCCCTCTCTCTCTCTTCTTTTTCTCTCTCTGTTTCGCTTGCACCCCTCTTTCTGCTCCAGCCACACGCAAGGGGGAGACTTAAGCTCTGCGAGGGGAGGAAAGAGAAAAAAAGAAAAAGTCTGCTGCTATTTCTACAGTCAGGGCCTCCCCACAGCCCGCCCTTCCATAGACGGAGCTTCTTTTTCTTTTTTTTTTGCACTCCACTACTAGCTGGATTTTAACCCTCTGCCTCCAACTAGCTGCACAGCAGCTCTGCAAAAACCTGGCAACAAGTTGCTTTTTTTAGGGGCCTTTTTTCCACTTTGGGTGCGTTGATTTTTTTTTTTTGCATCACTTTGGATTTTGCCGCTTTTTCCTTCTGTAAAAATGTACCGCTCGCTATTTTTCTTTCTTTCTTTTTTCTTTTTTGCTCTGCTGATGGGTTTCTAGTAGTATTTTCATTTTAAGTTTCTCGCTTTATTTTATTTCTTTTTTCTTTTTCTTTTTTTGGGATGGAAATTCATCAAGGTGGTGTTTTTTTTCGCCATGTGATGGGGCCTTGTTCCACCTGGAGTGCCGGGGCGCCATTTCTGACGGGTAACCTGCTTGCGGTGGGGGGCTCGTGGTTTTTTTTTTTTTTTTTTTTTTTTTTTTTTTTGGATGACCACTGTGGATGACAAGCAGAGAATGTGAACCAGTATCTGAGCGTGGTACACACATCTGTGTTTTTTTAGAAACCATGTCCTTCATCAGCGCCAGCAACTGGCGTGAAGTACCGCACCTCCTTCGTCTTTACTGTCTGTCTCTCCCTCTATTTCCTTCCCATGTCCTCTCTCTCTCTCCTCTCTCTCTCCCTCTCTCTGTCTCTCGCTCTCCCCTTGTTCTCTCTCTTTCACACCGACTCGCTCTCCTAACAGGGGAGTGAGTGGTGTGCTGAGCCGGAGCTCTTTCTGGGACAGGTGCCAACTGCAAACAAAAGACATTAAAAGGCAATAAGAGAGAAAAATTGTAATTGCGAAATTTCAAATTGTTTGCGGCGGAATGTCATGAGTAGCCCTTGCATGTTGTGTCTCTACATGGCCAGTTTGTGCTATTATTATATGTTTTGTATGAAGTATTTAAAAAAAAAAAAACCCGACCAAGGCCGTTGGTTTGAATTGAGGTTTGAATACTTTGCCACACTTATTCTAGTGAAGGCATTTCATTCGGGGAGAGGGAGGGAGTAATGTGGGAGAGCAGCATATAGACTGCTGAATTATTCATGTGCCCAGCTAAAGGCTGTGACTGGACTGGTTGTGCTATTTGCATGCATCAGACATGCTGTTTGTCTGTTTGCTAACATTCCTCATTCAAAGACTTCTTAACCAGCAGACGGCTTAGCTGGAGCCTTGCAGACAGCCTCATGGCCTCCTATTGTTTCAGGCCTCACCAGACCTGGACGCAGCCGGGTTGGCAGGCGAGAGCTTGTGCAGCACTGAAGCTTTGGGGGCCCAGACTGTGGCTGGAAGAGAGAGAGAGAGAGAGAGAGAGAGAGCCATGGAGCTGAGATTGAGGCTTGTAACTCTTGTGAGGCAGAGGCTCAGCTGTGAAGGGCACAGTCTGAAGGGAAATCACTGGGCCTTTTGCAAGAAGCACCAAAAAAAAAACGGGAGCTTATGGCTTTCTCCTCCTTCTTGACAGAGATGTGGATCAGAGAAGGAAGAGCTGCAGAATTTTGCATCTCCGACCGGACTTGCTCTGAAATATGGGTGAGTAATATCGGTTTTTAATATGTGTACACATGCGGGGTTTTGATGGAAGTTCATCCATGTGTTTACATCTTGCAGCTTTTCAGTGTTTAACAGGCACCCTGTACAAACAAACATTCGCTGCGCCTGAGGTTCCTACACAAAGTTTCTTTTTTACTTGAGTGCGCATTTATACATCTGAATATAAAAACCCCACATGCTCATGTTGTTGCACAGCACAGAGAGGAGCGACAGAGCTGTGCCTTTTTCTACATGCTTTTTTCCTGTAACTTTTCCCAGCCCTGCACAAAACCTAGTCGTAATTTAATAACGCAAAAAAACCCAAAAGTTATTGATAGCGCTTTGATTGCTGCCAGGATAATCCTACTTTGTGGTAATCCGTGGAAGGCCACGATTGTGGAGGTATTTCATATGAGTGATGTGGTCCAGTCTTAGTATGAACTGTATGAAGAGAAGTACATTGTGTACTGATCGTTTTGATCGGTTTAATGTCCTCAAAAGCTTGACTGTCAGCTACATTTCAATGAGAACACGCTGGATTTCTTTGCATTCGAAAGTTTTGCGGGTAGTATTTTGCCAAGCTTGTATTTCATTGAAGGAGACAGAATGGAGAATAAATCTAAAACAATCCATCACTTTGCCATGTGGATGGTATTTGCCCATATACACCTCATTTTAATGTTAATCGCATCATCTCCGGATTTATTTCTTTAATTTTTTTAACATATTTTTTTCTTGCTCTATACCTTACTTCTTCGACCACGGGATTTTAAAGTATATATGCTTTGTGTAGTAACATTTAGGTGGATATACTCAAAATGCTTTTGTAATTACATTGATGCCCCCCCCTTGTTTTCATTGTGGTGTAAGCATTCATAAATCAGTTCCACAAAAAAACAATGTTTTCTTTAGATAAAATTTGAATTGACTCTTTGTCAGGTACATGGTAGTTAACTTTATCAAATTAATGCATTAGTGAATGAGACATATGGCAATTTACAGTCCCAAGATCTATTCATAACCATACTATAGCAATTACTGTTTTCAGATATTTATTTATTTATTTTTAACCTGAATTATTAGCACTTCATTCTTGAAAATCTTCGACTCTTGGTTTATTTTACTGCTTTGGGTTTCTGATATCTGCTCAGATGTTCAGCTGCTTATCAAAGTTTATATTAAAGGAGACTTCTTTTTGAAGGGCAAAGCCAGCCTGATATTACTCAAAGCTTTCATGTGATTCAAGATTCTGGTTCAGATCTGACATACATAGGTGATTATGTTCATTCATATGAATATAAGCTCTGCCTAACTAGCAGTGGACACATGGTTTTTGGCTGGCAGAGTATCACACTACTCCACCCCTAAGGCCCTTTTGGCAGTGGATGGCAGGAGTCCAGGGGAAGGTTGCATGTTGAGAGGCAGATGGCAGGGTGGTGAGGGTTTGCAGTATTTTCTCTCACTCTGTAAAAGTATACCTGACCAATCCAAAAGCCTGGTACAGCCCACAATGAGGCATTCTGTGCACTGAAACAAACTTCAGCTTTACTGCAGCTCCACAGCAAATACAGCAAAGCCAATAATGGGACACACACACACACACACACACATACGCAAATGCAAGTATACAATCAAATGTACCATCGTATATACAGAATTTCCGGATTTTCTTTGTGCGCAGTGTCCGATATCGATACGTTTTTTACCAGCAATGAACGTGTTTTTACATTTGTGTCTGTTTATGCACTCTGAGTGTGTGTTCTTGCTCGATGCAGTGGTGTGTTTTTAGAAGTTTGAATCCTGTACAACAGTCAAAAATGCCTCTGTAATCAATTTTATCAGTGAATCTATTTCATACATTTTAAATACATTTTTTTAAATATTATTTTTACTTTATATACACGGGTAGCACTGCTTCATGAATAAACTGCAAAAGCAAGAGCTCGAGGAGACTGCAGGCCACAACCAGAACAACAAGTTCCCAATGCTGAACTTGACTGTGGCCTTGAACTTGAACGAGAAATTCCAGATTTTTTTATTGGATTTTTCTTTTTTTAACAAATGGGGTGAACTCGTTACTGCAAAGTGCTGCAAAAAATGCAAAAACTAATTCAACTGAAAACACCTCAGAACTTTTTAGTGCTCATAGGTATGAACAAAAGAATGCCCAAAAACGAGCAGTGTGGAAATGTACAGAATTTTCGCTCTACGACCTTCACAATAATTAAACAAAATATTGTCTTAATTTAGTCTTTTAAAAACGTACTTGAATTATTTTTTTCGTTAATGATTTACCTTTCAATGTGCTTTGTTTAATTTGTTATTTGGTTATAATCGAATGTTTCACGTTCCGATATATCGTATATCGAGAAAAAAAGATGAAATGTTGCAAAATAATGTACGCTTGTATTTTTTCTTTAAAGAATAAACACTGAAAGAATTTTAAAAGCTCTGTCACATTCCAGAGAGGGAAAACTTGCAGAGTAAAATAGATTTTTTCTGTAAGCACACATCAGTAAAGAGGGAAATATACTAGAAAAAAAACCCAAAAATAAGATGAATGTATATCTTTTTACAGCACTGCTTTTAGTGTGGAGAATACAATAATGGTACATGAACACACACTTAATATTTTGCTGTGAGTGTGTGTGTGTGTGTGTGTGTGTGTCTGAGAGAGTGTGTTAGACCATGCATGCGTGTGTGTGTTTAAGCTGTGCTTGCTGGATCACGTGCTAGAGATTTTTGTAAATCATTATGGATTTTTTTTAATATAATAATCAGGATTTTAACATATTGCTCGTTTTTTATCTCTTTGATAGTAAAACACACACCATCAAACTACAAGTGTGTCACTATTATTCTTTGACTTTGAAGGGTCACTCTAAACTCACTGTTTATTTCTTTAGTTCAAACTACAATTATTAGAATTTATATTTTCCTAACACCTATCTAGTTATGTCATTAGACTGGCATAGAAAAAAGTATACAAGGCAGCTGTACTTGTGCTTATTTAATTTCGTATGATCCCAATTGCACCAACAATTGCACTTGTTACTCTTTAATAATGCTGCAAGCATTGAAAAGTATATCGAGATACAAGTTGTGCATGATTGGTAATAGAAATCTTATTTAATGCACGTAGGATTCGCACATGAGAACAATTCAGTTCAGTGGTGTAATATTCTTGTTCAGCTGTGTGATAGATAGAGATGAAAGGTGATTTTGATCTCTGTATAACTTCATGATAAAGATGTCCCCTGTTGTCATGTGTGGTGCAAGCAGCAGCACTGTATGGACTACTGTATGTCTCCATGTGTGTATTCCTGCCAGATACTTTTGAAGTGTTGAGTATGTGGTTTAGGTCATGTGCCAGTATTCTTACTAGCAGCAGTACACAACGAAAATGAGTCATTCACCAGTACAAAAACAGCAATAAGCCACCAGTACACTGCTTCATTTGTTAAGTGGATAAATCGGTATTTAAGATTATGTGATTTTGTTTCATTTATGAGCTTGCTGTGATGTTGTGAATTCCATCCAATTTCCTCCTGGCTAATATAAAATCCAGATTGGAGTAGTAAATGGGGGCCAAGTGAGCTCTCACTGTAAATATATATATTTTTTCTGCTATAATAATGAAGCCTCTTTTATTTCTCCGCACAGCATAATGAAAGTTATATTGTGTGTCTGAGCTCTCTGGAGGAGTGTCAGGCTTAGGGGTTTGATTGACATACTGAGCTGCCTGTACTAAAAAAATGCACACGTGTAGTCATGTGAAACGATTTGAATGTTTTTAAATTGTTTTATTTTCTATAAATTTAATCAAGAGACAAATACACAATATGTATTCAGTGTTAACAATAATGTATTTTTAAAATTAGATTTTTTTTTTTTTAAATCAAATTTGATTTGAAATGTAATTTCAAAGTCAAAGAAATTAGATTTTCTGGTCACAGGACGATGTTATTGATATGTAACCCAGTCAGCAAACAAACATTTAATCAAACTTTTAATGCAGTACTCTCCTGATGCAGCATGATTTGAACATTTTCAAGTTCTAGTATAAAACCAAGCACGTGGAAAATAAGAATCTGACACATTATTCAAGTTAAAAAATGTGTTTATGGACCGACTTTACAGTTTGCGCCTCAGATTTAGGCACAGCCCTCTTGCAGACGGCGTATAAGTAGTGGTGCAAAGTATATAACACTCAGCAACAGCTTAGCACAAGCGTGTCACTGCTTGTGGAAATGGAGCACTATTTAAATTTCCCACTTTGGCAGCCTGACACATCTAAAGGTCACACTGCACTCTGCAAACCCCATACAAGACAAACGCTTACATTCTAACAGCAATCCTGTCAATAATAGTAATATACGCTTCAGGCTTTTTTACGTGTGTGAATGACAGTCGGTCTGAAAATCTCCACAACGTGAACGACTTGTCTGGTCTGATCGTGTAGAAAGCTGGCCAGACTCCCTCCTGTTGCCCTCCTGTACTCCTGTGAATGTGGGAGAAGCAGATGAGATGGATCTACAGTGGCCACTACAGGCTGTGGTGCATTCATACAGGATAGACACTACTAGTACAGTAGGAAGTAGGCCAGGCCTGAAAAGAAAGGAGAGAGAGGCTGGACAAAGAGGCAGAGACCCCGATACGCACACACACACACACACACACACACACACACACACATATATACGGTACATTTTCGGGCTTGGTGTTGTTTACGGGTCGCATTTGTTGCAGGAAAGCAAACTTATTTTCTGATAGACTCGCACACATATCACACTCCAAAGTACCTAAACCTGCTTTTCCTCACTTCATTTCACCATACATGGAAGCCATTAGTCCACTGCCCCGTTGACTACCGAGGATTGGTGTTGGGGGGGTGGGTGGGGGTATTAATCAGGATGTCAGCTGGGAGTGTCACATGTAATTTATCCACAAAACCACAGCAACTCCGCAGAGACGGTGGAGCACAGTCATAATGACATAATATTGGACTGGGGGTGAGTTTCGAGGGGTGACAGATGATGTAGATTTTCCTCCCCCCCCGCCTCTCTCCCCCCTGTACCGCCCCTCTTTTCCTCCAGACGTTCTGAAACAAGACCTGTGCAACTTTCACCTGGTTGCTTTACATCATGGCTCCTTTAGTTAAATGTCAAGGTTTATTTAACCGGAGGCGTTTTTTTCTTACCACGCTCTCTGCACTGCTTGCTGAAGCTTTTGTCAGAAGTTTCTTTTTCGCCCCCCCCCCCCCAATCAGATTATTATTTATAATCATTCAAATCAAACTTTTCTCTCTCTGCCCTTGACCGCTCAGTCTATTCAGTTATGTGTTACAGAGACTCTTTTTCAGTCTGCGGTCTTACAGCATCTCGTGCGAGTGTCTCTCAGCACACGTCGTCAGGATAGATACTTGTTTTATGTACCTGCCAGGCAAAGCGATATTCCAGATAACGCTGCGCTGCGCCCACTCAACTTTTCTTTTCCAACGCTCATATATTTCTTCAGCTTTTTGGCCCGCGCTGTCGCCAAGGCAATTTAGTCATAGAAAAAGAAAAAAAAAAAAGTGCGGAATCAGCAAAACTGTTCCACTTGGAGGTAGAGCTGGAAGTGTTGAAAGGCCTCGCCTGCAACTCTCTGACTGTCAAAATATTGTAAATCCCTTCCCTCACCTCGCTCGCCCCCCCTCACTTTCTTACTGTTCTTCAGTGCTGAGCTGGATTACGTTGAGTCAGTACAGAAAACATAATATCAAACGTGCTATGTGTTTTTTACATGTCATTACGCACATTTTCCTCTTTCTGATTCGACTGCAATTTCCACGACTTGTAGTCCTGCTTTGTAATTCAGCACTCCCACTGATGTTTATATATTCAGGTTTCCTTGTTTACACTGCTATGTAATGGTAGAGTGACCAAAGATTTCAGGATTTGGAATCAACAAGTCGCATTAAAAGAAAATGCAGTATATGTATATATTTATATATAGTGTTTATCTATGTGGAATACTAAAAAAAATACTGTATCTCCTCTGCACATGCTCGCCCAGGCTTTGTGAGTCATCATCATGCATATGCACACAAACAACACACAGACTCACACACACACGCATGCACAGAGTGCAGTGAGTGCACAGCTCAGACATGAATCTCCCTCCATGGGCTGGAGGAGTTGGGTTACTCATGAGCCCATAAACATGTGCTGGCGGCGGTCCAAGGCACTGCACTGTAATTACAAACGTTAGAAACAATATATAAAAGACCCTTCCCCGGCAAGGCCGTGTCCTGCGCTGCAATTAGCGTCCTTGTTCAGAATTATCACCCTTCAGCAGCCGCTGCAGCACTGAGTGGGGGCCTTTTTAATTGGCAGTGTCCTCCTTGGCCTGCTAGAGGACAACCCTCACGTCTCTCTTTTTATCTCCGATCGCGCTCTATTTTTCCACAATCGGAGATATGACTAATGATAACCAACAACCTCTGTTTTCTTTTAGTGCCATTTCACCTCCACATGATGATCCCGCCATAACACGCGCCTACGCCCGCACACATAACACACGGGCACACATGTCAAACCGCCCCGCCTCGTACATTAACACCACCGTAGCCTGCGCGCTTGCCCTCGTGCTCGAACGTGAACATACTGTGCCGCATGTGCGGAATATCGCTTGTTATTGCTCACAAGTACACGCATATGCGCCACTTGCACCCACGTACGTGACACCGTGGGCTTTCGGTAACGCTTCGTGCCAGAGTGTGTGTGTTTGTGTGTGTGTGTGTGTGTGCACGTACGCAAAAGCGAGTGGGTGCTACTGGGCAAGGCCACGGCAGAGCTTGTGTGTTGGTGTTGGGTGAGCATGCGGCAGTGAGAGTTGGCCGCCGTACAGGCCAGCAGAGAGGGTGCGGTGTGTTACATGTTCCACTAATGAGTTTCCTTGGCCAGGCAAGACCGTGGGGCGAGCTTATTAGTAAACAGGCTACAGAGAGGAGCCCCTACAGCCCTCTGGTGCTGCTGCTGCTGCTGCTGCTGCTGCTGCTGGCTCTTCAACTGATCACTCTCTGTGTTTCTGCTCCTCTCTCTATTGTTTTCTCTTCCCCTCTGCTTGTAAATGTCTGTAAATTGTCTGATTCTCACTCTCTCTCTCTCTCCGTCTCCCTCTCTCCATCCCTCTCTCCCTCTTGTAGGCAGTGTGATGTGTTTTGACTTCAGCCACAGGCACAAACAATTTGGCCAACAAGTGAAATCACGGACAGACAGACAGACTGGCGATCGCAGCAGCAACGTAAGTACCCCCCGTAATGTATTGTAAATTGAATATGTCGTTATTTGATGATGCGTCGTGAAAGGCTGTTGTGTTGTCTTGCGTTTCATTTAATGAGATGAAGCCTGTAAGCGGATGCTGTGGATGTTTCATTTGTTATATGCACGGCATTTAAAGTTACTCTTGTCCACATCTATTTTTTCTTTCTCTTATTATGATGTGAGCTTGCATTAGGGTCAAATCATAATGGCTGTATATTGTGCCTTTTATATATCATTTGAAAAGGCCAAGTGGTCCCAGTGGCTTGTTATTGCTAGTAGATTAAAAAAAACAATAATCTGTAGCACAGAAAACACTCAGGGTGTAATCCTAATTGTCCACCAGGCACAGAAAGTCTTGACTCTCTCTGTGCTGGGGCCTGGATCTGTTAGAAAATGGCTTCCACTCTCTGCCTTCCAGCCTCTCAACTCCCCGCCGCCATTTTGTGTATCGCTGCCAAAGTAGTCAGGTAACAGGATGAGAGGGACAGAGTAAAGTGGGGTTGGGGGGGTGGGAGAAAAAAAAGTGGGTGCAACCGGATGCTGGGTTTGAGGAGCAAATTAAAATAAACACAGAGAAGTGGTAGGAATTGGGAGAAAAGAGGCGCTCCGACCGTACGACTTCATATCTTTTTTTTTTTGTTGTTTTTCGTCGGGTTTTTTTTTTATTTTTTATTTTTTTATTGTTGCCGACTGACTGCATACAAACAAGCAGCCTCTCCCCCTCCTCTGGACCCTTCCCAGCTCTTCTTCTCGAAGGGGCTGACCTTGGGTGGACGCCATAAACGGTTCTTTTCCATCGGGGCAAATGTGCTGGCAGAGCACCACAGCTGCATGACCCCCTTTCACCCTCCATCAGTCCTCCCTCTCTCCCTCTCTCCCTCTCTCCTCCACCCAGCAGTCCCCAGAAAGGGCCCGGGCCGTCACAGTAACACACACAACCTGCCTGCTTAGAGTTCTCTAGAGCCGGAGCTGCGTGGGTTTAAAGGTTTAACCTCTTCCTCATGTACCTGTCTCCACCCTAACCACAACACACTGTGAGCTGAAGCTTCAATGCCATCTGTGCCTTGGATTGTGCACACTTTAGTAACCCCCAGGCCCCACCCTTGCAACCTCCAGCTACAGTAGCTAGCTGCCTGCGGCTCTGGAATTCTTCGTGTGCCAGGCATTTGATTACATGTGCAGATGTTATTAAAATCCTCCTCTCATCTGACCCTGAGACCACGGATACTACAGGCTTTTCCAGTGGGTGTCTGCTGCTGCTGCTTTTCTCTGGATCAGCCCGTTGTTAAACTCACCTGACAAAGTCACGCGAAAAATAATCCGGCATCTCTGCGCACGTTATGTCGATTTTTTTTTTTCAAAGATTTTTCTGGGGGGGGTTTATGCCTTTAATTTTAGGACAGCTGAAGATAGACAGGGGGAGTGACACGCAGTAAATGGCCATCCGATGCGGGATTCGAACCGAGGACTGCAGCCTCCACACACGGGGCGGCCGCTTAACCCACTACGCTACCGACCGCCCCGTTATGTCGATTTCTAGCGAAAGATTAGTGGAAAGAGTGAAAAACAGCATCTTGTGAATGATTTTTTTTATTATTTTTTTTGTCATTTGACCAACAGTTTGCAGGGAAAGAAAATGGAATCATTCGCTCAACATAACTGATGTAGCCTAATTTACTCCTGGAAGTATTTCAGCTTAACAACCCCAATATCCATCTGTTGCACAGTCATTTTCTTTCATTACCCACCACAATCACAGTTTATGGAATTAGCCCCTAGATGTTCAAAACAGTTTATTATCTGCAGACAGTTGCTAATTTGCTAAATGTAATCGCTCAACTTGGTATTACCTCATGGAAGAATGGGAACCATCTGTTAATCAGAGACACAGAAATCATTTTTTGGTAACTTTACAGGTAAGCTGTGTGCCAAAAAAAATTTTTAAATACAGAAGACGTCAACATTTTAATATTATAAATGTAAAGAAAGCCGTCAGTGACAGCGTATATATCTGTTTATGTCTTGAAGTGATGCTCTAAAAACTGCTGTACTGTATCGGTGCGTGTCTTTGCTGGCGTGTAACTGATTTAGACTCGAGGTGGAAAATATAGCAGAGGTCCCTCCAGCAGTAAAGACCTGGCCTATTTAGGCTTGTCACAGACAAACTCTCATTAGACAGACAGTCAGTCAGTCAGTGGCTTTGCTAACAGTTCAGAATGCACTCTGCCCTCTTTGGCTCCCTGCTCCTTAATCTGGCCATGTGTTTGCATATGGGACACAGTGGCCTCCATATTGTGTTTGTGGAATGAATTATGAATGCTATTGCATAACCGTGGCCTGTTTTCTAGGGCATATCTCTACAGCATCTACCCAGAGAGCAAAAGCATGAATACATTTACCCGGCCTAGACCTCTTGGAAGTGATACTGTAAAGCTGGCCTGCCTGCGTTTTTGTTTATGGTTATATAGAGCAGATGGCCATGCAACATGGTCACATATCACACGCTGGCTGCCTCGCTGGCACGGCCCCACACACGAATGCTTATAGACAGAAATGTAGGACTACTTGATGGGGATTCAAATCCACAGAAATGAATTCATTATTCCTCTCTAACTCACAGAAGGGGAAACGTATTAAATCTCTTTATCTGTAGTACAGTCTCCCTCATGTTGGCAGCAGTCCTGGAACTATATGCACTGTGTGCTAATAACTGCTGCCAAATCCAGCATTTCAATGCTAACTTTGGTTAACTGCGCTGTATTTACAGCCCCTTGGCTTTCAGCTGTAACTGCCTAACCACTGCAGTGAGTGTGACCATAGCCAGCTGTAGCCTGTGGGGGTAAAGGTCTTCAAGGTTACAAACTGTACAGATCCCCCGTCTGCCTACACTGGACCTCTGTCTGTCAGCTGAAGTTCATATCCAGGGAGAATGGTATTTGTCCCACCCTCTAAATATAGCTGGCGACAGATGCAGCTCAATGGGGGCACTGCCCAAGCTGAAAGGGGCCCTGCAGGCAGGCCAGAGCCAGAGCTGGGCTTGCAGACGTGTCAGGACTATGGACTTACTCCTAATAGACAGGTCACCGGGCAGCCACATGGCAACGCACGTTTCACCAGCTTCCATTAGCATGGCGTCACGAAGGCTGAGTCTGTGAATCTGGACGTGAGCAGAAAAAAACAATAGACCTGTGTTGTGAGAAAAATATTACCCAAAAAAAAAAATGCTGAAATTTGTTGAACTTTTTGAAGAATGACATCATCTTCTAATCTTCCGGTGCATGGCCACGATTTACGTACTTTTAGCGCTTATGTGTCACTGAATTTGATTATGGCGAAATATCCATCTGATCACAGCCTTATACAATGCCATTAACCTTTCATAACCGTAAAGTCGGAGCAGCAGCAGCCATGGGCTGTACGCTTGTTCCACTGTATAAATTTGATCAAGACATAGATTTGTATATCCGCCTTTGGTTATTGCATTGAAGCATGTGCAAAGACCTCCCGATATAAGAAAATAATGGATAAGACGAAGGCGAAGAACGCCTCCGAGTGCAATTTTGTACGATTTCACCAAAGGTGAAAGGAAAACAAAACTCATTTTTGAGCTTTCAGTGATTAATGTAGGATAAAGCATTTGTGTTTCATGTCTTTAGGCTTCACCACCACGAGCACAGTGATTTAAACTGCATCATATTTAAAGGTGTCCTGCTGTAATAGATACCTGCCAGTCCTCTTTATAAACAAGTACTTTCCATGTAGACCTTTCTATAGGCCCGCACCCTGCTGTGCATCCTGCAGCTTTTCTGCGTATGTGTGCATGCAAGTGTGTGTATGTTTCTCTATGTACATGTGACTGTGCGTGAGAGATGAGAAGCAGCTGGCAAGGTTGGGCTGAGTGGACCGGGCGACCCCTGCTGCGTGCCCTGTCATTACAATGATTGGGGTCGTTTTTTACCTCTAAAGATGGGGCCGGGGGGCCGCACTGGGATCAACTAACTCTGCCTAATCCAGCCCTCTTCACCTGGCATGTTTATGGCTCTGCTGGGGGATGGAGGGATGGAGGGTGGCGGTGGTGCTGGTGGTGGTGCTGGTGGTGGTGGGGAGGGGGGAGTAAGTCACTGGGGCCGGTTCATCTCACAGCCTGACAGGCAGACACACATATTACGCTCATAGGCGTGAGTACACACACACACACACTCCCTCACACATGTATACGTATGTTGACCCGCACGCACAAACGCCGCACCTCACACACATGTGCGGCCCGGTGCATTAATGCATACCTGTAGCTCACACACACGGTTTGCAAGCTCAGTATCTGCTTCATGCAGAGGTGACGGGGAGGTCAGCCTGTCTGACTTTGAGCAGAATCCCCCTGTGGCTTGCCCCAGCCATCCCCCCTGGCATGTGTAACAGGACCTGCCCATGCAGCCTCACCCCCCCACTCCAACTCCACTCCTGTCCTCCCCCCTCCTGCCGCCGCCTCCCCCCTGGCCCTGGTATAAATAGATGGGTCATGCCTGCTGTGCTACCCAGAGGGGGCTGGAGCAGAGGAGGAGGGGGGGGTCACAGAAGCCATGCTTCCCTTTATAAATGCTCCACCGTGTCTATCTGGATTCCTCCTGTCTGCACCCAGCCACCACTTCACTTGTAGCAGGGTAAATAATATGTAGATATGTAGTCACTTGACGGGAGAGAAATCTATGCAAACGAGCTTCTAGGCATTGTCGACCACATCCCTGATAGAAGAGAAAGCCGCACATGCATAAACACGAGGAGACATGAGCAGATATATACGTGTATAAATACAACTGTAAGCACTCGTATCATGTTATGGTGCTGAAAGCATCAAGAAAGGCTGAGGAGAGGAGTAAATCTGAGGTCTTAAGAAGTTTCTTGAATGTCACCAAGTGTTTAAATGAAGATGGAGAGTGAGCTGCAGTGAGCAGACTTTCTGCACTGGATATTATTTGATATTTTCAGCGTTGGTGCCAAGTAAACCTCAGTTTTGGTACTGATACCTTACTGTACCTTCAGGAATGTTTCTACAAAATCTTAAAAAGACAATTTACAAGCAGCCTGGCAATACTCTGAATACAATAGTCTAAATTTGGAAATTCAAACTTGCCGTACTTGAAATTTTACTATCTGTCTTAAAGTCCTAAATATTTAGAATCTATTTTAGGTCCGACACTTGCCTAGCTCAGTAGATGAGCATCATGATTTCATCATTGAAATGTAAACTGTGGTGCCACTCTCTCACCAAAGATATATCCCGATCCCATCCTGGTGAAATGATGAAGAAAATGTGAAATGTGCACCATCCCAGAGCCCCGAAACCCAGGTGAAGAACCGATAACCTCGACAAGTGGGACCACATACACCAAACAAGTGACTTAATTGTAATGTTTTCAGTCACGGAGTGGTGCATGAGTAGAAATTTACAGAAAATAACGAAGATGCATGAATGTTAAGCTTCTTTTTTTTCTTCTGAATTACCCGCCGCACCGAGTGACCACAGACCACCAGAATCCCAAAGATCAGGTTACAAGGTTACAGCACTCCACTCCATCTTTACTTGCAGTGAAACTCGGCTTCGGTATTGATTGATAGGCACTGTAGCACTTAGACTGAAGTGTGATTGAATTAAAGTGGCTTTTTAAGCAGTGTGTGCCTTTTTCGCCGCGAACGTTGTGTGAAAATGCGATGAGGTAAATGAATATCATGTTTTGCCTTTTTCTCTCTAAAGGGGTTTTTCCCCCCCTATGTTTGTGTGTATTCCAAACTGTGTGCCTGTATGTATTTGTTTATGCATTGCCAGTGTGTGTGTGTGTGTGTGTGTGTGTGTGTGTGTGTGTGTGGCATTAGGAGACGATGAGGTGTAGAAAGCAGGACTTTGCACCCCGGCACTTCCAAACAGCTAATGGAGGTGCAAGGCTGAAGCGGTGTATCAGTTACAGACGCTGTGCTTTCAAGTTGAGGAGTTGCTTGCTGAGTTCGCACAATTTTAAGAAGGCTGGATTTTCGGGGTGGACAGGCTGTTGGTAAATGAGGTGTTTTTAGATTGTAATGCGTAACTGTGTTAAGAGCCGTAAACAAGCGTGCACAAGGGTACATGTTTATGTGTGTGTGTGTGTGCTTGCGTTGCATATTATTGGTCCTCTGCAGTATGTGTGTGTGTGTGTGTGTGGGTGGGTGCGAGTGTGAATATTTCCCTGTCACTGGATGATAGCAACTGGCTTCACTTGAAAGCAATAGCTTTCCTGGACATGCACTCTGTTGGTCAGGACCCCAGAGCCATCTACTATATTAGATTGAAGTATGTCCAGTCAGCAGACTGAGAGGACAGTGTGCCTTGACCTTACCTTATGAAGCCTAGATCCCCCCCCCACCACACACACACACACACACACACACCACTGAGTGTTTTGCAGGGCTGCACAATGAGAATAGACTGTGATATGAATGACGGGTACTGCTTTTATGCAGAGCAGACACTTTTCCGCACGTAGTTACCGTTCAAGCACTTCAAGTCGAGACACGCTAAAAGCTCGATCGCTCGATTTGAGTGTTCTCGAGTGTGCAACTTCATTCGAAGTTTTCTGCAAAAACAGAGACTGCATCTGACGTTTGCAGCCTTTTTTAAACAAAATATATTTTTGTCTTGAACTTATTTACTTGGAGTTAATATATCCTCGTGCAGGATCATCTATTCTTCCTGTATATGCAGTGCATACTGTAAGTTGCCATACTGTATCTTTCCTTCTGTCAGCCTGCCTCTGTCTGCAAAGTGTCTATGTGCTCCTCGTGTGTGTGTGTGTGTGTGTGTGTGTGTGTGCGTTACCCTCTAAGGCTGTGTGTGCTCGCGCATACTTACATCCACTGTTATGGTGTACTGTAAGTACGGCAGTGTTGAATAATGCAAAGCGCCTCAGACTCACCACTGAGCCGACACAATGGGGCCTCTCAGCTCAAGACATACCGTTCTGTTGTGTTGTGCTGTGCTGTACATTTGTGCCTTCACAGACTTGAATAATATTTCCGGGGGGGGCGCGTGCTGACAAAGATTAGCCTGATATGACTTTGGTCCGGCAGATTGTGTGACACACATATTAAAACATGCAGGGTGAGGTGGGTTTTTCTTTTTTCTGACAGAACACACAAGCACGATGAGCCCATACAGAGTTTCTTACAATGTTTTCACCCTAGAATCAGAAACGCTCTTGTAAAAGATTGTCACAGAAGTCAAATCTAAGTCACAAAAGTTTCCTTTTGTTTCAGGACTAAGAGATTTCCTCTCTCTCTCTCTCTCTTTTTCAGACGAAGGCTACCTGACGTGCTACTGAAACCCGTGATGGAGGTAGGAGGCGATATGTCAGCGACCCCACCCCCACCCTCTTTTTCTTTTTCTTTTTTTTTTCGCTGCGTGCTACAGAGCAGGTGAGAAACATTAACAGCGGCAGCAGCTGCGGCCCTCTGCTCTGCACATGTGGGCCAGGATATGAGCTAGCTCGAGCTCGCCCACTGTCAACACTGGTCACTAATGTTAACACTCTCCTCTCTGAAGCACTCAAACAGTACTGAGAGAGGAGGGGAAAGTGGAATCAGTGCAGATTGTTATGTAATTATTTTTTATTTTTTTTACAATCGCTGTGATCGGTAATGGTTTTTAGCTGCAGAGCTGTGGTACCTCTCAAGCATTTTCAAAGTAATGTGACCACATGTTATATGGTGCATACGAGTTGTACATTGCACCTCAACCAAAGAGTTGTTTTGAATTTTTCTGATGAGGTCAACCAACCCTATAGCATGACGACTGCCTCATTTGCCGCCATCATCTACGATCTGGCTGTTTCGAAACACTATTTAAAGAGCAGAACAGTTTAGAGGTCAGACCATTTTCCGTAAAAAATGGATGTCACCCCATACTATATGTTATTTACTGGTCACATTTGACTATGGAAATATCACGGCAGTACGATTTGTTTGGGACCTATGCGCCTTGTTGAATCATTTGAATTCTTCCCCTCCACCCCGCCTCAGCTCAGTGCCATGAACCGAGTGACCCAGTCGTCGTCACACTGTGTTCTCAACACACAGATTCCTGTCACGCCGGTGAGGTGTCCCGGCGGGGAGGAGAGAGTGGCATGTGTATTTGTGTTTCTGTGAATCATAACCACTGTTTTGTATTTAGTGAGGTGTGTCGAAGCGGATTACCTGCATGAATGGGGGACCTGAAACAACTTTTGTTTTTAAAAGACTGTCCTTTGGGGTGAGGTAGTAGGTTGTATAGTTTTAGGGTTATACCCTTCCTGTCAGATAACTATACAACTTACTGTCTTTCCTGAAGTGGCTGTAATGTCGTCAGATGCCGTTGTCGGAAGTTGTTTTTTTTGGATCTGGATCAACACTGGAATGCGTGTATGTTTACCCACTGACTGCTAAGATAACATAACTCATCGAGGTAGGTCATTGTAGATGCTTTAGGTAGTTTTCCATCTCGTCACTTCAAGACTTTGTAGTCAATAAAAATGTCTTTTGATCAGAAGTGTTTTGCTTGTTGTTTTTCTACCATATGCTTCATATTTCATCAGACACTGTATATCATGTAAACTTTTACACAAATCTACTTTCATCTAATTGTCTTTCCTCTTTCCTCAGCACTAATTAATGTGATTTTTCTCGTATGGTTATCGCCGGACTGCTTGTGATTAGTATTTCAGAAATTAAGTCGACTTATATGATAGGAGAGATGTTGAAGATGTGTGAAAATGTACTGGTGTTTATAGGTGACTCCACTATAACGCTCTCCGAAGCTCGCCAGCCCGTAGGACCTTTCTGATGTTCGAACGGGGTGAGGTAGTAGGTTGTGTGGTTTCAGGGTAGTGATTTTGCCCAATCAGGAGATAACTATACAACCTACTGCCTTCCCTGGAGGGCAGCAATACTTCGCCATGCAGACAACACAGAAAAGCTCCCAAAATCAACAAACCGAACCAGGTCAACGGTCTGAGCCCTGGCCCTGAGCCCACCAGTCCGCTTCTTACCCGTAACGTGGGCGTTCGCAGCAGCAGAGAGGACCAGCAGGTAAAGTCTGTTCAATGTGAGATTTGTCGTGGATTTTTTTTTCTGTTACAAACTTCAATAAAAAAATAAAAATAAAACGATGAATCAACGTGTCTTTGGCATTTATTTATCTTACTCTCACATGATGTAAATGTCACTTTAAATGTTACTTCTCAGTAGTGCTTGTGCGCTCTTCCGGTGAAAGCCAGAACACCCAACTACACAAACAACAAACCACTCATCTTACTGTTAATCCTGTCCGCCAGCCTGTTTTTGAGCAGAGCCAAACGTTTTTTGTTTTTTTTTAATCATTCTCTTTATGAATAATTGAGAAATTGTTGAAAACATTTCCTTCATCCTTTCCTGGGATCAGCCAGCAGAGCCCAGACACGTCCTAAAACCTCAGAGCAGAGCAGATGGAAAGAAGAGCCGTGGCACAGTCTCACCTCCTGGGCTACAGCATGATTCATATGGCAACAGATGATGGTTACAGTACTCTACTGCTCACTCTGGCCAAAAGCACACACACACACACACACACACAGATAGATGACGACCAACATCAGGCCAACTTGGGGCATCAGACATGCCACACTGTCTGAGACTGCAGCTCTGTATCTCATATCAAGGTCAGACTTGGGGTTGACATTCACAGTGAGAGCCCTCGCTCACCCCTGTATCTCCACTCAACATACATATAACCAACGATCAACTTAAGGTAACATAATATGCATTTTTATATGCATTTTTTTTTCCACTGTGCACTGCCTTTGTTTGCACATATTTTGCTCTTTGCATGTCAAGGTTTCACACCAAACTGAGCTGAGCTAGTTATACATTCACCAAATGTCTCACACGGACAATGAGAAGGATTATGTGACAGTATCTCACTGGTGTAGCACAGCACAGAGCAGTAACATTGCAGCGTGGGAAAATCTACCACTGTACTGTATCCCATGTGTCTAGACCAATGTTGGATGTAGTTGTATGTGGGCTGCACCCACTGTGTAGCTGTCCCCCCTCCAGCCACCATATTGAATTGATTTGAGCCTTGGCCCTGGCGATAGAGTAAAGTGAGCTGAATACTAAGCCTGATGAGACAATGGCTCTGTGTGCATCATGTCTCTGGGGTTGCATCTCTAAAGGCCATCCTCCATCCTTCATCTCCTCCTTCCTCACCACTTCACCAAAAAACATTGCAGAAAGCTTCGCCGTCCACCCTGGGATACTCTTTTCCCATGCAATAAGGAACTAATGAAAATCTTTTGAGAGTCAGTCTGAAACATTCGAGTCAGAATTCAATAACGTACTGTTGTTTTATACAAAGTTGCCAGGAATTTGACGAGAATAACACTCTGAGGGCTGCTTTTCTAAGCCTTGATATGATGTCATAGCTGTATAAATGGAATAGTGTTATTGATCGAATGTAAGTGGATAGGATTGAGGGCTCTGTGTGGGCAGGCCCCTCAAATAAACCACCGAGCAGAGTGCATTTGCTGAAATGAAGCAAAGCTAAGCCTGTATCTAAATAGATTCAGCCACATTAATCGGTGCCATGGTGATTATAAAATGCAATATTCAGCATGAAATGTAGGGCAAGGAAATGAAATTATTTTTTCCTGTAACGAATATATATTGTATGTGTTCATATTTAGGTTTTCTGCACATAAAAACAATCCTAATATCATTAACCAGTTGGAGTATGTACAGCCACTTCAAGAAAAAAGCAGCTATCAGGCCTAACTCATTTATAGATGTGGTAAAAGCACCACCTAGTGGACGCTCAGTGGAGTCAATATTTTCCATAGACTGCATGTTTGCACTTTTATTGATTCAATATTGTCTCTGTTGGCTCCCACCAACACTTATCTTCAGGATCAATTCATCCGCCTGCTAATTTCTCGATTATTCATTTGTGAAATTGTGAAAAATAGCCATTACAGTTACCTAAAAAATCAAAGTTTATTCAACCATCAGTCCAAAGATATTCAACTTACAATCACAAGCAAATGCTCATATTTAAAAAGCTGGAACCAGTTAGATCATTAATGTATCATCAGAATAATTGTAGATTATTTTTCTGTGGATCAAATTTTCCCCATTAAAACAAAAATCAATCCTACAGATAGTCATTAGGGGAAAAATGGTATTTGGTCTTTATAAATAAAAGAATTAATAATTAATCAATTGATCAAACTGCTTCTTTATTGCAGGTTTTGAACCACAAACTCCATAGTTTCCAGTGTCAACAGGCTGCTTGTTTTTTGTTAAAAACTGGATCAGGACTGTGCCGAAGACGTAACCGTAACCTGCAGTTTTTCAGCAGTAGGTGGCAGCAGAGGTCCGACTGCTGTGAAACCTCAACATTGACCCACTTATTATACTTCAGTGGGTCATCATATTAACCCTTGTCAAATAAGGTACATGCCACTCACCTAAATACTTCAAGCTTATCCTATAAAAAGCTACAGTGGTACAGTATGAGACTGAAAACCGTGGACCCTTCGGGCTAAACTGAATATATATGTCATCGTGTCATCACATGTCATCCATACCAGAGGATAACACACAAAAGTAGTATAAATACTGACATATTTGGATTATTGTTGATTTCATTATGTCACAAAAGCTGCATGTTATGGCATGATTCAATTTGGAAAAACAGGCAAATTAAGTTGGGCAGTGGTGTTTCCCAAAGATTCTGAGGATGGGTGCCATCAAGTTTTTACTTCTTCACAGTCTGCTTTATTACAACCCAGTTCAGTTCAGGGACAGAGATGTTGTAAGGGAACGGTTCCGTTGTCATTATATTATCTAGATGATCTAGATGTGGAAAGCAGTCTGAGTCTCCCCTTAATTGGGAAACCAGCTGTTGTCCAGACAGAATGTCTTGACCATAACCCATTACTGGTTCTGTCTGCTCTCTTGAGTTGTGTTGCAACGAGCCGTATCTTCTGAGTCTAATATTTCTCCATGTCGTCCTCACGTGGAGAAATCACGCAGCAAGCTCGGTGCACTGCAGCTGACATCTGCGTGGGTGTACTGTACGCTTGAGATTCATCTGGTTTGACAAGATTTTCCGTTGATTGATTTTATATTCAGTGTTGAGTCGGACTGTGTTTCTCTCTGATCCTCTGGTCACAGAAACAACCAGCTGCAGTGTTTGAATCTAAATAACTACAGTTACTTAAATGCAACACTTCAATACACTCATACTTTCACTTACTTTACTGTCTTTCTCAATTGCTGCTACTTTATACTTGAACTCGATACTTTAAATATCATAAAAGTTTGACAAACAAGTCCAAACTCAGGGACACATTTGCTATTCTGGAGCTGATGAAGTTTGCTTCATTGTCTTGAGATTATTTCCAAGCTTGAGATTAGCTTTCATGGACTTGAAATGCTGTGGTTGAGATCAGCTTTTCTGTCAGCAGACCATCTCCATGAGAACCGAGTAAACTCCATTCACTGATCATATTCTATGAAAATGATACGGTGTGATTGAAACCTTCAGTAAGCAAGTAAGTCCACCTTGAATTTGGATTGTTGGTCAATTAAAAGTGAACCTTCATGTTTGTATGTAGTTACAAAAATCGCCATTTTACCCAACTACAACTTTATAATGCCACTTTAATGCATCACCAATACCAAAAGGGACATTTTTCTTTTCTGCATAGATACTTTGAGTATTTCTGTTGTGTGTTGTTACTCATTTCATATCCTAACACTTCCATAACTCTAATTGTTGTATATCTTTAGTCTGATGTTACATGGAGACGTTGACATTGCTATGGATCACACTGCAGACCATAGAGAGGCTGACTGAACCGAATCTTCCAATTACAGTCACCAGGATTTTACATTAAGAACCTGATGTTGTAAGGGAACTGCTTACTCTAACTCTAATTGCATACATTGCTGAACTAAGTGTGAGATTTAAGGGCATTATTTCATAGGACTGATGTCTGAGCTGAAATGAGCCATGAGCATAAATTCTTACTTCTCCTCTAGTTCTCTGTCTACATCCCCAATGTGCCAAGATCATTAAATCAACATTTCTGGTTCTTTCTATGCATTACTTCTGAAGAGAGTTGACTTTATGCAGTGAGTGTATGTGTTTGGAAATATGTAAGTACATTTACTTGCATATTGTAGATCAGTAGAGTAACAGTAATAGTTCAGAGGTAAATATTGTACTTACTTTTTACTTAATTTTTGATGTACTTTGCAAGTAACTATCAGCAAATTGGTTAATTTAGCTTCACATCAACCGACAAAAATCTTAAATAAAAATGTTACCTATGCTTTAGCTGATGCCTTATCACATGAGCAGAACTTCAAAGTTGTAAAGATTTTCTTTCTTCTACTACCTCGGTAAAGGATCTGAATACTGTGCCTGGAAGTGCTGAGTGTTCCTGTAGGTCGTGAGGGGGGGTCCACTGTGGTCCCAGGACTCATACAGACCAGCCAGTATCTGCTTCCAGGCCTTGAGCCAAGCTTTAGAGTGACGCCCCCACATTGCTTTGCCAAAGACGTGGACAGAATGTGATGGGGAGCTGCGAAGGGGAACGCGATGAGGAAAGAGAGCAGAGAGATGCAAACGGGGTCGCACACTCAGCATCTGGCGTGAGCTGGGAAAACAGAGCTGCTTCATTAATGGGCAGTTTGTTGCAACAGTTTGACTGGAAACCCTTACAACTTGGCCCCGTGTCAGCGTGCAAACACAATGTCTTCTCCAGCTGCCATGGGATTCTCCTAAAAAAAAGTGCATAGGTTTTTTATGTGCACAATTAGCAGGATCATGCACTGGTCAGCATCTCATAAACTATACTGTGCTGCCAAGGCATCTGGAAATTTAAAGGCGTGGTCTCTTTTGCTTTCGGATTTGAGAGAAAACTTGTTCTTGATCTTGTAGTTTCCACATGAGACGGCCTGTACACATGCAAACAAGTCATCCTGCATTCAAACACGTCAGTTTGAATGTTTGGATGTGTGCGTTTCATGCTACAGAATTATGTATATGCAGAATTTGACACGGTAAAGGCTGTTTTCTCATTCCTCTGATGAAAGGGAAGTTTCTTTGTGGACTGAATAAATTAGAAGACATCTTGCATCCAGATATTCAGATTCTGACGCTAAATAAATGTACATAGAGAGAGAAGGTGCAAATGTACTGGACTTGGTGGGAAAACATGTTAGATTCAAGTTATTAAAGTATTTTTTATATGTCTTAAATGTGTATGGAAGGACTCTTCATCAACAGAAGTGGGTTTGTGATGAGACAGAGGTCAATTTCTGGAGAAAATATGAACATAAATATCTATTCTCCTCAAATTTACCCCAAATTTTCTCCTTTGCTTCTTTTCAAAGAGATTTTCTCTTAATGTGGATAAACAATCTTATCATCATATATTTCTACTGACAAAGTTAATCAAAGCAGAGAGAGAGGGAGGCCTTATCTATTATTTGCATAGACAGTTCACAGCAACAAATCTGTGTATAGACACTGTCAGTGGTGGAAAGTCACAGTCAGTACTGAATACTTGTTGTACTAATACAGGGTACTTTCCACGTCTACAGCTATAGTTACGGATTTTGGATTTAGATTCCAGTTAATGAAATATGATGCATTGTTAGAGATTAAACTACCCACCAGTTTATCAAACATTTGAAATGATGTCTACCTTAAATAGCTACAACATTTTGTTTAACTTGATTTAAAATGATGTTATGTTATGTTGTTATGTTATGTCATGTTATGTCATGTCATGTCATGTCATGACATGACATGACATGTTATGTTATGTTGTGTCATGTCATGTCATGTTATGTTATGTTATGTCGTGTCATGTCATGTTATGTTATGTTATGTCATGTGATGTCATTTCATGTATGACGGTATGATGTTATGTTATGTTGTTATGTTATGTCATGTCATGTTATGTCGTGTTGTGTTATGTTATGTTGTGTCATGTGATGTCATTTCATATTATGTTATGTCGTGTCATGTCATATCATGTTATGTTATGTTATGTAGTGTCATGTTGTGTTATGTTATGTTATATTATAATGTCCTGCAATACGTTTACCTTTTGTACTTAAATACTTAGTAGTACTAGTAGTACTTGCACTTAATTCAGTATGCAGGACTTCTACTTATAACAGAGTGTTTTAATGATATGGTAGTGGAGCTGTTTGTCCATATGTGTAAGAGTCAAATTCCTTCTGTGTTACTGTTACCAGTTAAATATATTTTCATTTTAACACTGTTGTGCTTTTAACAGGTAAATCTCGTAAAACGTTCCACCTGAGAGGCCATGCTAAAGTATCACATTTAGAATTATACATTTGTAATAAACATTTGTATGTATTTTTTGAACAAACTTACACGACACACACACATCTTGCCAAAAGGTTAGGAATGCTTCTGAATAAAACAAAAAGTGATGTGGGGTGAGTTTCTAGGGAAGGCCTGTCTGAATTCTGTGTAAAAACAGAACAAGATGCTGGTATTTATACTTTCAGTATCAGTTTAGAGTCTGGATGTTTATAAAAGCATTTTTTGTGAAATAAATTCATTCTGATTATCTGCTTCTCGTTAAGTTTTATATCTTTTTTTTTTTTCAAAAAAATATGTTTCACAGCATTTGAAGTATTATCACTAGCTGTATACATCAGTTGTATTTACTTTTGTTCTGACTTGGTACTTAACTACATAATACTGTTGAAATTAGATCAAGAGGAAACACTTGGTTGGGTCATGTGAGGACAGTGTCATGTCAGTGTCTGCACGTTTTGCCAGCCTGTATCAGTTCAACGCTCTTTGTATTTGATCATCACCCTGCAGTGGATTGTCACTTTCCAACTTCTTTGCAATCAGTGCATTTTTGTTTCTTTGATTTTTTTTTCCAGCTTTGCACTGCAGCAAATTATTCTAAAGGGAGGAGGAGGTAAGTCTTCCGCTCCCCTCCTCTGTCATGGTTATAGGGGGCGTCCGTCTCAAGAGAAACTGCTGCGCGCTTTCTATTCGCTGAAACTATAGGTGTGTCAGGGGGGTGTGCGCCTCCTCTCCACCAGCTGTCACTCATGAGGTCACTTCCTGCGGGTGTGAGCTGCTCCATGGCTCTGCTTTGTATGGACATGGTGGGGGATTTTTGACAGCGGCAGCGCTGTTGGGAAACAAACAAGGACGTGGTCGGGGTCGGGGACTATTTTTTCTCCCCCTCTCTTGCTCGCTCCTCTCTCGATCTTGCACCGATCGCTTCTCAAACCTGCGAGATTTCCCGAGGATATGGCGTCTTCGGATTGGGCTGTCTGTCGTAAGGTAGATGTCTTTATTTGGCCTTTTATTTATTTATATATATATCTATATATATATATATATATATATATAAAGAAGTGCACCCTCCTGCAGCAGCTGAGAGACTATAGGAATTTTAATTTCATGCACAGAGCCTGGAAACAGATTTTTCACCCCCAGCTTTAGTATATTTGTATTTATTCATAAACCTGCACACGGCTGTTTTGCAGGGGCACATTAATAATTTTTTTCAGGATTATATAGCACCATTGTTATTGTATGCAGACAGGCTAATCTGATTTCACTTTGCACGCCTGCGCAGCTAAAGTGGCGCCTGCTCATTAAATGGGCAACATCTCTATTCATTAGCCAAGCCATGCACTCAACACAATGGCTGTTTATTGGCTCGTTTGCACGCCTTGTTATACTCCTAACAGCGCTCATGAAGATGCGTGTTGTTTATTAAGAAGGTCTGCGGTCAGCATGGTTCATGCACAGTGACAGTTGATGTCAATAACGCGTGATTAAAATCCTTTCAAAGTAATCAAGACTTGGGTCAGGTGTGAGACATGGTGCTCTTATTGTGAAACACCTGCATATACAACACTTGTATGTGGCCTCTAGAGTGTTTCCAAAGTGTGTCATCGAGCTCTTGACTTGGAATATGGCCTGGAAATCACAGAAGACAGGTGTTGAGTGGTTTTGCAGCACATCACTGTAAAAGCGCTACTAAACTACTAAAATAACCCCAAGGCATCCCTGTTCCACTCTGCTAGTGTGTGAACATTCCTGCCTGACAGAAGTGTGTCACAACAGTGGTTGGTTTCATTGATTATCCATTAACTAATTCCTATGGTTGTTTACCCCGCGAGAACGCCTGACTGATTTACCTCCACGCTGTTGTTTGGGGCAGAAACACATCCTCATATTTAGTTTACATCTGTATGACTGTGCGAACGCTTTCACGTTCTGCAGCTCAACTAATCATTTAGTCCCCCCTCTTGTTCTGAGAAAAGGAAATTTGACCCAAATCCTGCTTTACCTGTCCCTAAGCTATTCCCCTAAGCAATATCGGAATGCAGTGGTTATTTTCCTAGAAGTAGCAGGGTCCTGTGAGTAATGTTTGTTGTTTACACTTGTATCCTGTAACTGCCCCTTGCTTATTTGTTTCGGTTAAAATGCCTACACGCCCAAAGGGTTCCACCAAGTTTCATTTTTTTTCAGCTGTTTATTCTTTACATACCATAATCCACCTTCTAACATTATTATGTCATTATTGTATGTTTTTATTTAGCTTTTCTTGCATCACTTGCAAGATTTCATTCAGACCGACTAGATGCCACAGTGACATGCGTGTGATATGTGGTGGTTGAAGGTTTGTTTGTGTTGGCTTGAATTTTTTTAGTTATGATTGGAAAGTTGCTTGTGGAAGTGGAGATCTTTGCTGGCATGTTTCCTAAAAGTGAGACGTTGGAGGTGATCTGAAGACAGATCCTTTATTCTGCAGATACAGCTCAGCCCTCTGTGTATCAGGCTTTTACACGAGCCCCCCGTCTATTTACTAACCCTTAAAGACAGTTTGCACATTGACGTGGCATTTACCTTGGGATCAAAGGTCTTCACTGTACTTTTTTTTTTTTTTTTTTTTTCTGGTGAGGGTGGTTAAAACTCCATTACCAATGTTTGACGCATCCTCCATGTGATGGTGTCTTTTATTTGTGTTGACAGAGTAAAGCAAACATCAAGTTGAATGTTTGTCTCCCGCCTTAGACGGAAAAATAAATCACTTCACAGGCTAAAAATGTTCCAAAAGTTAATATCTAAAGCTGCATGCAAAATCAAATTTCATTAGATTTTTCTAAATACAAGTGGACAGGGCTACCGCAACAATCATTCGCTGAAAAATGAAAAGTTACATTGATTGCAGAAGTTTTTCATATTGCATTAGTAAGCGTTAACCCAAGCTCTAACCCTAAGGTGTGGTAAGTCTGCTATTGCTTACAATTCATCTTAAAGCTTAACGCTTAAAGCTATTGCAATCAGGAGACACAGTGAATTTGAGATAGTCTTATCTCTCATGCACAATGCATGTAAAATACAAACTGTCTGAACTCCTACCCCCTGCTCAAATAAGTGTTTTTCCCTTTTTGAGTCTCCCTTAAGGGGAGCTAGACCTGTCATTGTTTACTCCATAGCTAGATTCTGTACAGTTGTGCTGCTGCACTCGGGCATTTTTGTCTCCAGGAACCTGAGACCTGTAATCATTTTCAGCCTGGACGCATTCACAGCCTGGAGTGACAGCCTTTCGGAAGGTGAAAACAAAAACAGAGTGAACAAGGCATTGGAGTTTTCGCCTCTGTGCTTCTCAAACAGGACTTTCTGGTTCTGTTCTCAACAGCACAGTCTCAAGGGTTTATCATTTCTCTCTGTCATCGGACTATAGAGATGTATTGTATGTTTAGCAAACAAGAAACTTGTTCCACAGACCTATATTTCAAGTCACCAATGTTGGACACCAGTATTTCTCTAGAAATCCTTATTTATTTGTGCATTCAAAGTTGTAAATGTGACTCCACAAGACTCTTCTACCACCTGTAGACACAAGGTTCAGTGGTACCACTGCTTTGTTATCAGCTCTTTAGGGTCGAGGACCCTTTTGGTATTTCTCACCTGTGAGAGCAACCCCAAAGAAATAATTGTCTACAGGAAGTGGGTCTTGTGCTACTGTAGGGCAGGGTATGCTTGAAACGAATTGTTCGCACCTTCATGGATGTACAACCAAGTCCAGTTGCCCCAGAATGAATTACTCTCAAAGAACAAAGACCTGGACAACTGAGAACCTTTACAGATTAGTTTCTTCTAACCATATTTAAAGGCACACGTGGGGTTCACTCTCCTTGAAGAAATTTGTGGTGTTGCCTTACTTAAACGCAGGAAAAGAAGCAATGGAAAGGCGTGGAGGGAGGGAGGAGTTTCAGACATTGTTTGAGGACCCAAAAAGCTTTTTGTTTAACACCTTGATGCTGCATTCAAACCATTAATAGCACTCACGGAGCACCACCTCCTCATTCACTTCATTGAAGCCACCGACACAACCGGAACTTCAGAGGACTTGGACAAAAATAGCTCAACTTGGCTCAACTTATACCACAAAGCAGATAAAATATGTGCAAAAATATATTTCTCAGATGACTTTTTAACAGAAACACTTTCATTCTACTGTTTTCCTGCGCAGTCATCGTGATGAAGGATAAAATGATTGCCGCAGTGATGACCCTCCCGAGTTGTAAACATCCCTCCTCGTATTATGAACAGCTGACCAGTGTTTTGGTGTCTGATAACTTTAAATTTAAACCAGACTTCCTGGATCTTTTTTCACCCTCTGGTTGGTACCTGTAGTAACACACCCACGCCAAACCCCCACCAGTCTTTTTACGCTGCGCTATTTTCAATCTAAGCGTGGTCTTTAAGAGCTGTTTGTATTCACTTCTATGGTCTGTTTGTTTTGCAACTTGTGTCCTCTATAGCCCAGATTTAACCTTCACCTGAGCCAGGTCTATTCCCCTTTGAGCCTTCCTTATGGTAAAGTCCCTCTGGGTTGATTAGGATTGAGGCCCTCCAGTCAGATTTACAGTAAGCAGCTCTGGACAGGAGATTGTCTGTGTTAATGAGTGGGGAGGGATACCATATTCAAGCTAAATTTGTATGTTGAACCATGAGGGGACTTGACAGATCTCTCAAAGAAACGTCTTTCTCACCACAACCTCTTTGTCTCTCCCAAGTCTGAGTCTGGTCAGAAATCTCTTCAAGGTCCTGTTTGCCACCCCGTTTGTCGCCTGTTGTCTGTTTTGTTGAGGCAAAAAGGTGTGATCCTCATCCACGTGAGCCAAGGCCTGTAGAAATCCTCATCGATAACCCATCCCCAGTCTTATCTACGATCCCACCCTAATTGTATTACTGACAAAGCCCACTCTCTCTCAGCTTCACTCGTCAGCTCAGACAGAAACATCTTTATCTGTTTTAACCTCATTCGACTTTTCTTCTGTATACTGATTTCAGTCGTGCTTGTGTCGGTGTAACGGAGGTCTTTGACACTAGTATGGAAATCGAAAGTGCTTATTAACATGACAGATGACCACGCTAAAGGTTGAGACAGGGCAAAGATCAATTTCTTTAGGAATTTTGTGAAAAAAGCAACTTTAACCGTACTACGTATGCCAGCTGTGATTTTATGGGTATTGGTTACGTTTTATGAGGTGATGGTACAAAATACAAGTACAAAATGGAATGTGAACACCCTTTTCAGGATTTGCAGATTGCTGCTTGGGCTTAATAGTTGCAGAAGAGGGCCATTTTGAGATTTTTTTTTTGTCTCAGTGATCCCACTACCGAAGCAAATTAGTGCTGCTGTCACCAGGCCTGAGCGCTGCATGCCTCCCCAACACGTAGGCCGGTTTGGCAGCCTGAAAGGGGGAACTCAGGACTTCAGTGTCATGCTGGAAAATGTAATAAGATACACACAGCTGTCTGTGCAGAGAGAAATTCTTCCAGCTTCATGTTGTTCTCATCTCACTTTTGATGATTTCTGCTCTCCCACACACTATTGTCTTCCAAACAAAAACCATTTTTGGAAAGTCTTTGAGGAAAATCTCAATATTGTCGTGGTGTCCTCGGAGAAGGATGAAGACTTTCTGATGCCTTATTAACATGGACCATTTATTTTTTTTCCATTGCCGATTCATTTCTAAATTACTGTGATCGATTGTTCACTCTCCAATATTTCAGAGGTTTTGTCCACCTAACAATCCAAATTCCAATCAACTACAGTAACTGGAGCCAACAAAAGTTTGCATTTTCATAAACGCCTTATTAGCTATCAGTTGCCACAAATCATTCAGCCCCTAAGCCTTACTCTAGTTTAATATTTCTCCCAGAGTGATTTCTGCACATGTTGCACAATGCTTAAAATTTAAATGACCCCTGTAATGTTGTAAAAATACCCCTTGTGATGCTGTAGCACATGTACGGTCCTCCTAAATCAAGCCACGGGATGTAAAATGTTATACGTCTCATGGCAGTACTTTGTTCAAGATGATCTGTTAAAGTTCACAGAGCTACAGACTGAGAGCTTTGTCTGCTGTCCTGGTGTCACCATGTTGCCAGGTGGGGATGATGTATCTTGGCAAAGTCTAACGGGGCAGAGCAACTGGTAGAGCAGCACAGACTCACTTGAACATTCCCTTCTCTTTGGCACTAGCCATGACATCGACATTGTGCTGATCACACGTGATATTTTTATTTCTGGAGAAGGAGTTGGGTACCACTCCGCTCCTCTGTACCAATGTGTAGAGCATACTTGGACAGTGTATTCAAACTTAGAAACTTCTGAGGGCTAGAATTGAATTTCCTTCAATCTAAAAATGTTTTACACATGCTTGCATGTCCGTTATGGAGTCAGAGTTATATCTGCTGCACGCATCAGGGATGGCAGTAGCTCAGTGTGTAGGGACTGGGCTGTTTGAAGTCCAGCATGGTATGGAGCGTTGGCTGGTAGCTGGAGAGGTGCAAGTTCACTGCACTGCCAAGGAGCCCTTGAGCAAGGCATCAAACCCCTAACTGCTCCTTCTTCTTCTTATCACCGAACACTGTAATCTTTGCCAGCACGGTATGAGTACATGATTGTGCATTGTTACTCATGAAGGAACCTTATGCTGTTGTTGTCCCAGTTTAATATGCAAGTGTCGCTTTCTGTCTTGTTACCCCAGCCCTACATTGGCACACAAAGTGATAAAAACAGCTGGAAAGGATTGCAGCAGTTTCCCCACTCTGAAGCTTGCAGTTTGGACGTACTGCAGGGAGGTTTTGTAATGGTGGCCTGCGTGATCCTTGTGTCAGATTTGGAAATAGGCAGAAAGTGGCAGCCAGGAGCCAGCATTTGGCAACGAATGACGGTGTTGCCTAAGGACAGTGCAGTTAGGACAGTTAGCGATTGATGATTTTAGAAGTTAGGCTGGAGCCACACGCTGTTCCTGCCAGTTGTTCAGCTGCAAATACATCTAACACACTGTGGGAGCATGTTAAGCTGAGGCTATACTGCAGGTCAAGGTCATATAGCAGCTGTGACACTTCCTCCATATGACCTGATGCATCGGACTCCATCCAAAGCAATACAAACAGGCTTTAGTCTTATTATTGAAGTATATCAAATCCAATATTTTCTGATGACGCTGTCTTGCAATCAGATTTATGCTTTTAAACAAACACTTCATAAATTTCTATTGCTCAAGACTTCAGCATGTGGCCATATTGGCTTTCAGTGTCAAACACGTTATTGGATACTAATATCTATCTAATGCTTGTGGAGAAAAGAGCCACAAGTAAACAGTCAATAAATCAGTCTCATCCCGAGAAACTAAATATTTGGAGATGATGGCAACTAGTCAAGTTGAAATTTGAGAAGAAATATCTAAATGCATGTTTCTAAAAATATTTAATTTGCTGAAAATGAACATTTAAAATATTAATAAGTTACCAGGAAACGTCTAGCTTTATTTACAGGTCATTAGTTATTCATCAACATAGCAGTCTATGTTTATTTCTTTGCCTTTTTTTTTTTTTTTAGCAAATCGAGAAAGTCACCACAAATTTCACCATGTGGTTGTTTTGGCTCCACAACACACACATGCAGGCACACTTTCCACCACGTAATGGTGTGCTATAAACAGCCAGTGTGAAGGGTCGGGTCACCACAGACCTTGAGGTAACGTGATACACTGTCACATTGCACCTTCTGCGGTGTTTTATGGTCACATTGTGTGGGCCGGGTCTTGTGAGCGTGTGTGCTAACATTTAATTATTATTTTGACACTGAACACGCTGTCAGTGTAGAGGTCAGAGTCCACTTGGTGGTTTATGTAACTTACTGTTTTAGTTTTCAACTCAGCGTGCAGTGCAGTGGGCGTTTAATACGCAGACAGTAACACTTGTCCTCACATAGCATGCAGACAATAACTCCTGTGGTTGAAGAATATGATGCATACTAAAATATGAAAACATAAACCAGCTAAAATACCTTTTATTAAGATTTCTTTTCTTTTTTTTTTTTAGAAGAAGAAAAATAACAGGATGGTTCAAAAATGGATGCAAATATTTCCTGGTAACTTCCCTGTCTGTAATGAAACTGTTGAGACAAGCTGTAATCATTTCTGCTTTCATATCACTAAAGCATGACGCTAAGACTAAAGCAGAAGGCACTGTTGACATTTAGATCTCATTTGGCGGTCTGAACGATGGTGTTAATGGTTTTATTATGTCTGACTGGCCATGTTGGCCAAATATTTAAAGAACAACGGCGCTGATTTTGCATGTCTTGTATCTTACCAACCGATCAGGTACAATTAAAATATAATATACTTGATTTGTAGTATAGGCAAAGTTACATTTCTGTTGTAATGCAGTAAGATTAATGCATCTAAATTATAAGCCTTTATAGCATTTGAAATAGGTCATACGATGTTTGTTTTTTTTTTGTGCAAATTTGCAAACACAAGTCTAAAAATATCAGACAAACTTTGTTGTGTAATGTACATTTAGGTGCCGTTCACCCTAAATGACAAGGTAAGTGACCAGAACGATTGAACTGCTCGATGTCATAAGGTTCATCTGTCTCAGACTACAGCTAAAGTCCAATTACTTCCCCGGCCTGTACTTTGGTCAATCACCATAACGATAAGAGGGCGCCGGCCAGCATATCAGCCCCGAGTGATAAAGGTTCACTTGAGTGTTTACACATGCGGGCACGGTCTAGGCTGAGCTCATAGAGTGAACTCTTCAAACAAATGGACAGGCGGAGCTGATGGGACAGCCCCCATCAGCCCATATTTCTGCTCTAAGACCACCGTTATGTTCCCTGGGGCCCTTCTTCTAACAGGTCTGTCAGCACTCAGACCACAGGATTGGTGGATTAAACATTAACCTGTGGTCCCCTTCTCCCAGACAAACACACAAACACACACACACACACACACACACATACTGAATGATCATACAAACTCTTTGGTAGCGCTGGATGTCATATTGTCAGAGACCAAAGGCGCATGGACGATTTCAAGTTCTTGCATGAGGAAGGTAGGGTGTCATTGGGTTTTTATATTCTGTAAAGTATAACTACCAACTGCCTTTAGGAAAAAAACACTTTTTATAGACAGGTAGCGATACAGGTTTTATTCTAGCACACATAGTACTTGAGCAATTTATCTTATCTCCTCTCGTTGCCAAGGTGTGTTCTCCTACATTGTTTTTTTTCCACGCCTTGGCAGGACAAGCCCGTACACACCTCTAATATTTTGCCAGCTGTATCGGAGTGTTCTTGTCAACATTGTTTTGGAGCTTCATTGGAAGGCCTAGATTAAAAAAATACTTAATTATCGAGGGCGTGTGACGGAAGCAGAAGCTTGCGTGGATGCCGCAGGATGAGATTGTAATTAATTAGACAACTTGAGTGATGGATATCACCATTGACAACGTCAGCTCAACAGTCCAGGTGATTTGTAGATGAATTTTTGTTGAAGGTTTTAGACAGCTGTGTAAACTAACTTCATGCTGTTCTATGTCCTTTTCCTGTTGGGAGTGTAGGAGGCTGTCTACATGCCTGGCTCAGAGCATGTTTATCTGCCTCAGCCAGAGCTTACTAGCAGCTTCATGCCCTGCCTGCCTAATGTGGGTCTCAACCGCAGTGGATGAGCGGGGGGCTGGGTGAACATGCTTAGCAAACTGTGCAGAAATCCATCGGACTGTATGGATTATTTATGCTCCCTTCCTACATCCGGCTCAGTGATCATCAGTACAGACGTACCAACACACAAGTCTGTGATGGGATTTATTGATTTGAATGATGTTGAGTTAAATTCCAGTGGTAGGAGCTCGTATCCGCCTGCTCACGTCTGCTGCACACCAGCCGCGGCTGATTTCAAAGCGTGATCCGCGTTTCGACATTGCCGTGACATCGTCATGGCGACCTTGATGGCTCTCAGTTAGTGGTCTTTTGTCAGTGTAACCTCCCCTCATCCCTTTTTTTGGAGAGTAACCCCAAACCTAACCCACACAAACACGTATGACCTTGCACATCTTCCTCTCAGTGTGCGCAGTTGCCCCTCAGCAGGCTTGGTTGAGTGAGCACAAGAGAGGTCTTGACCTCGATGGACAAAGGCTTGCTGTTACCCTAGGAACCGCTGTTTTCTTTCTCTCTCCCTCTCTCTCTGCGTCACTTGCTCACTCTGTCTCTCGCATTGCTGATAAAGACCCTGTAATGTAGCTTAACTGGCATTCCTCTCCACCCCCAGTGTCCCTTTCTGTCTTTTCTCTGTCTCAATCCATGAAACCTGTGCAGCCCGCAGTTAGGCGTCTCTGAGTGTTTACATTCTCGTGTTATGTTGGTGGGAACACAAGGTTAGTTATTTAAATGGAAGGTCATGCGTGCAAGTGTGTTGACACATAGTGTGTCAGCAAAAATATGCATAGATAAACTCAGAAACTTTTTACTGAACTCTGGATTTTGTCATACTCCCCAGCCCAAAATGTGTCTCATCTTATCATAGATAATAATTTACCAGGTTAAAGGAGTGTTGTCTGAACAGACAGCATGGGTGTCAGTGAAGCTGTAGCCAAGAGTATCCTTTTATTTTTCCCCATTGAAGCAGTATTGTAATGAGACAGTGCTGAGTGAAGTGAGTGTATGGAGCAGGATGTCCCCTCTAAAGGAAGACCCTGAAGGTCAGGAGCTAGAGGCTGAATGCTAAAGAGGTTTGCTTTATCCTTGCAGTGCTAACACTGCCTCCATTCAGAATTACAAGTGTATTGTAAAGTGAGTAAAGCGGCCCACTCACATGCCAGGCTTCTTTTCATGTCGTCTAGAGTAGTGTTTTTAGAGGGTGGGAATCTACATGGTCTCTACCGTTAGGTTCAATTTAGGTCATCTGTGCTGGGAGTTCATTGGGATTTTTCTGTCTTTCTTGATGCTTTTATGTCTTTCCCAACGGCTCCTGACCATAGACTGTATAAAACATGGACATAGTCTCCATGCCATCACCCCACAGGTTTCTAAAGTGCTGCTTTGAGGCTCAGAGTGTGGTAGCTCGGGCCTCTACCATCTCGACAGTCCTGCCTCGACTGGCTCCTGGCTAATCCAAAAATGGGCAAAGGCGTGGAGCATGGGTGGAGCTGAGGCCGCATAAATGAAGCCTGGTTGTTCAAACAACCTCAGCACGGTGCCATAAACATGGAAATGAGCTATAGCGTCAAGTGGCAGTTTCAGGGAACTGCAGTCTTTGGCACTTGAGCGAAGGTTGCCACTACAGAGTTTTCAGGAGACGTTACGATGTCAGATTTTCAAAATGCTTCGCCTCCATGTGTCAGAACAGGCATTCCAACTGGATCATAAATCTCCCTCTCTGTTTGCAAAAGCTTAAGTGTGCTGAGACATTTCTTTTCAGTGCAGGAGCAGTTAGGCTTTTTTCATTTTCATTTTTTTGCCATGTGCGGTCGACGAGGCTCTAAACTAAGCAACAAGAACTCCCAACAACTCATATTTCTATTAGACAATGTGCTCTGTGATGTTTAAGGGATGGCTCATCTATCGCTCTATCGCATGGCTGGACTTTGATCCAGGTCTCATTGTTACAGATTTTCATCGTTAGCAGCCACATAACATCACGTTTATTCAATCTCTTGTGTTTGTCTTCATCACCGAAGGTGATCATACAAATGATCTGTAGTTTCAATGGCTGTGCAGTCATTCCTGTTATTAGATCTTTAAAATAGAATCACAGGGAGCACTGAGGTCAAACATTTTGAGCATGCGGTCAATCCCTCGTCTCAGCAGCCCACCGTTACATTACACACTATTGGGTTCGTTAAGGTTAAACTAAAGGCAGTCATGTGTAAAGGTGTGTAGTGGCTGAGAACAACCAGCAGCTGTTGCCTTATAGCCACATAACCAGCCTCACCCCCAACCGTCCACCCTCCCTCATTTGATGTTCTTAGCAGGGCCTGATGGAAAGGGCTTACTGAAGACTGACCTAGTTTACATGCTGATGTCTGGAGTCCTAATATGCAAAATGAGGTTCTCTCCTGTCGCCAAGCTTAGCCATCAAGATGAGACCGCTTCTTCTTCTTCTTCTTCTGCTGTACTTCCATGTGTATCCCATAGCTCCTCCCAGTTCCCACTATGCAATTCAGCAAAATCTCATCTATCAACTGCACAAGCCAGTCTGTCATGTCTCCTCTAGCCAACCCCAGACCCAGGCCTTGCTGTCACAGTGCAGCCTAAGCCAGCCCAGTGACCTACATTCATCCCTCCACATGTCTCTAAAGCCTCCCCTCTCAGCCTCTCTCTGTCCTCCCTGTCTTTCTCTTTCTGCAGCACTGTGAGGTTTGCGAGGATAAGGTTACTGTATTTAGAGTGAATAGCTCAGAGGAGTGGACAGGGTCTGTGTTGTGTCATAAGATACTCTGAGTCCTTCATTCCTTTACTGCACGCTGACCCATAGCAACATGCAGCACCTGTTGGTGTGAGTGGCCACACGTTGCATCAGCAGTACTCAGTAGACCTGAATGCGTTATGTGCACTGAAAGACTGGAAGCAGTGCTACTCCGCGGTGTTGATGTTGATAATGATGTTATCAGTTTGTAGGCATGCTGCCACGTGGTGGTTTTGACTGAAATGTCTCAACAACTCTTGGACGGATTGCGCTGACATTTTGTACAGACTTCCATGTCCCTCTCAGGATGAACTGTAATCACTTTGGTGATCCCTTGACTTCATATTTTGCACCATCGTCAGGTCAAAGTTTTTATTTGTCCAGTACCACAAACTTTGATTCATGTCCAAATGCCTGCACGGCCAAAAGACATGCTGTGCTAACACGTGAAGGTGGTGGATATTACATCTGCTAAATTGTCATTGTGAGTGTATTATCATGCTGATGTTGGCATTAGCACAAAACGCACTTTCAGTCTCTATAAATTCAGACATGGGTGACCTTGGTGATGAATTATCATCTTGTCCTTTTCTGTCATCTCCTTGACCTCTTTGTCTTTCCCCCCATCTCCCAACCCCCTTGTCTTCTGTCTCCAGTCTGATGAGTGAGAGTGCCGGCATCCCGCTCCTCCACCGCAATGGTCGACATGGAGAGCCACTACCATCCCCCTTCGCCCTTGGAGGACTCGGTGTTGGGCAGCCCCCTGTGCGCCGATGACGACTTCATTGGCGGCATGGAGGAGCTCCAGGACATCTCCCAGTCCATCAACAACAACACCCTCAACTCCCTTGATGTCCCCGAATACCAGTCCTCCAGCAATGGCTCTGAAAGTTCCACTGTTCTAGGTGAACTTACATTAAGACTGAATTGAAATGATCACTTGAGGTTATTGATACTACTGCTACTACTACTATTGCTTGACAGTTTTCAAAGTGTGCCCGGGAGCACACTGTAATCTTCTTGACATTGTTGTTGTTGAGCAGGGGTCCCTCAGTTTAGCCCCTTAATCCCTAATTTGCTTCAACTGAACGCTCAGGGAGGACATACACTTCAGCTAATTTAACCTCTTGCCTTAACCTACAACAAAGCTGCCCTCCAATCCTTTGACAGCCCCTTCTTTAATCATATTGTCCGATTCATCTACTTTTTTTTTTCTTAACCCTGTTAGGCAATCGTACCTTGATCTTAATCAGTTTGTCCTTGTCGCTTTACCGAGTTTACCGAGTGTCATGGTGCATTTCCCTGCCAATACCGTGCATACTTTTCTTTTCTCTCTTTCCTTATCTACCTCTTATTTTCTATGCTCCCTTGTTTTACGTCTCAGCCCTTGTCCACGGCCCATATTCAATGAGGAATTTACACATTCCTCAGCCACTGTGCGCCACCCTTAGGAAATATCCATTTTTTCTCTGTGAACAAAAAAAACATGTGTATATGTAGGGTATTTATACCAAAATATTCAACAAGTGAAGAAGCCATAAAGTGTCCAGAAAGATAAACATGTAATGGAAGAATACAGGGTGTGAATGAGAAAGAAGGAAGGAAAGAAGAGAGGGAAGTATGGGGAGAAAGCGTCACGGAAACATTTGATGATGTCATGGAAAAGTCAGTCAGAGGGTGTTTTATGGGTGTTTGGGAGTGTTAGCAGTGAGAGACAGGGGCAGAAGAAACACTCGCATGCTTTTCCTGACCACAGTTAGTTGGAACATGTGTACTTGCACCAGACAGGAACCAAGCTCCAGGTCCGCTGCCAAATGCTGCTTATCCCTGTTCTGGCGTACTTCGCCCAACTCATGTGGCTTGACTTAGTGCCACCGTTTAGTACCATTTTATCTTTTCTATTTGTGTACCAAGAAAATTCTACCGACCATGTTCCCTTCACAAGGTGGAAATAGAAAACTGTTGGCAACCTATGGCAAGCCCCATGATCTGTTGTCCTCTGGAAGATCAGTACTACTCCAATGCTGTCTGTGACAGGCGAAGAGGTCAGACAAATTCCAGTAATTTTTTGCTGGAGGAAAGCTGAAACTGCAACAAAGTGTGATAGAGTATTAATTGTCATACTTGTATTACATAGTCTGCACGCTCCATGCGTGAAATTGAACACCGCAAACACCCGTTTATCGAGTTTCACCAGGAATGGGAAATAGTCATAGGAATGTTTGAAATGAACTTGTTCATGCAAAGTGTGATCTAATCGCGAGGCAAGACAGTTTAGAGATGAGCTGTGATCATAGAGAGAGCGGAGAGTGATAAATAGTACAAATAGGGATAACCACACACTTTTGGACAGCGTTAGAAAAACTATAGAATTAGTGATATAAAGAATAAAAAAATTTAAATTCTTGTATGCTCTCACTTTCCCACAGTTGCCGCTACTGTGAAGTAGGCATGACAGTCGATTTCAGAGAGCTAAAACTCAAACCCAAATTTCGACATTAGGAGGTTGTGAGGGTTTGACGTCCTGACAACCAACCGATGGCTGTGATCTACAGGAAATGCAGCGTGCAGTCACCCAGTTGTGTTTCATGCCTTCTTGAGGAAACTGTGGCACAAAATGTGGATTAAACATTTGTGACAGTTCAGATTGTTGAAGCCATGAGGAGCTTTAGTGCTATAACGAGGACTTGGCAGTTATCTTAATGGTTTTCCATGCACAAGGCAAATACACAGGTGTGCACATTCTCTAAACACGTGATCATGAGAATGATTGTAGGTACACAACAATGGAAATTATACATTCTGACATACTTTGTATGTTTGTGTGCCTACTTTTACATCACATATCATTATACCATGTGTGTGGGCGAATAAGATCCATCGTCTCATCTGATTGAATAGGCATTGGCGAGTGGCTGAACTAGATGAAACAAAATGATGTCTTTCCTTTAAAAAACAAAACAAAAGCTAAGATGCTTGTTCTTCTCATCTGACTGCAGGAGAAAACATGCATGTGTTTGAGGATTTCTTGGCAGAAAGGGC
>NC_040031.1:11768172-11847159 GCF_000972845.2 Larimichthys crocea
CACGCTCGGTCCAACGAGTGCAAGGACGTGCCACAGTTTAAGAAGGAGATGTCTCAGCTGGTGGACCATTCCCTCAGCAACACCCTCTCCCTCGGAAAGGTACTTACAGAGATTTGTGCCTCCTAGTTGTGTTTCTGACGCCAGGCCAGCATAACGTTGGCTGCCATGATGGTCATGGTTATTATGTGACTATGTTCAGCTGTGGAGGATATTAGAAAAGAAATTGAATTTTGTCATCATGCTGTGATTAGAACAATAACACATCGTGATCTGTTTCCTGGTTCTGGCTTGTTTGTGTTGTTCCTCTGTTCAATATTAGGATATGATATTATCTTAATAGGATATTTTGATTGTCCCTGTGTAGAATGAAATCTTGTAACACCGATTTCCAATATGTCGTGTTTATAGATCCAAGTGGGTGACTTGCTCTCCAAAGTCTTTGGTCTCCTCATCAAACACAAGGTAGGTTACATTCATTTCATCTGAACACCACTCTTTGTGGCTCCCTGCTGTTGCTCGGGTAAATGAAGGAGTGTGAATTTTGCCTGCAGCATGTTTTAATTTTAAAACAACAATAGAAAAACTTAACTTTTAAAATGACATACAATACAAACTTAGGAGGAGACTTTTTGGAAGTATTTAAAATACTTCACTCACAGGTCGTTGGATCTGTACACAGGAAACGGTGTACTAAGTAATGGCGGTTAAAGGTGGTTAGTACACGTACTGTACGATGGCATCTTAAACTCTGAATCCTCAGGCTAAACTGACAATCATCGCCATGGAGGGAACAGGTGTTTTTGTGCTTTCTGATGAAGAGAGCACATTTGACAGCCCAGGCACGATACATCTGTACACGACAACAACAACAAAAGCATATTAAAAGACGACAAAAGCAACTGAAACATTGATAGCTTTTATACAAAAGAGGGCTGCTGAGTTATTAACCCTATAAACAGTCCTTGTTATGGCCTGAACTGAACTTGACAGTCTGAACCATCAACAGAATGAACATAAAGAGTTAGAAGGAGGGCTGTGACGTGACGTAGTTACTGATGCTTGTTTTTCCAGGTGAAGCTGGAGAGTAATTTCGCCTCCATCGTGTTTGCCATCATGGTCCTGGAAGGCCTGGGCAGGTCACTTGATCCAAACTTGGACATCCTGGAATCGGCCAAACCCCTGCTGCTAAAGAACTGTGCCTCACTGCTCTGACACACACACACACACACACACACACACACACACACAGCTCAAGCACAATGCATCACACACAGACAGGCACACACACATACACAGCTAATAAGACCCATATACTGCATACATAGAATACATCTATGGATACAGCACGTGTGTATCCTCATAATGCCATGATGACAGGATGCAAGATTCCACATGGAACACAAGTTAGATGTCTCATTTTAGCAGTGCCATAAATACCTCATTTTTACCCTTTTTAAATTTTATTTTTTACTGGTTGGCTGTGGTACAAATATTCCACCCACCAAAAACCCACTTCAAGGCACCTCTAACAGAGCCTAATGAACAAGAGAATCTGCATTTTACATGAGGTACCACTTGTTTATTGAGTGCTAATGGAGTCAGACACATCGGCAGACACACAGAGACCATTTGTAGTGATTTAAGATATAAAAGAAAATACTGCGAAAATCCCTCGTTGATATTTAAAAGCATTTTTTTTTTTACTATTTAATGACTGATATTGATCTCAGGATGTCTTTTATCACTCCATATTTTATTGCATCTTAGATAATGTTGTCTAATGGATCATATTTGCTTCGGTGTGAATCACAATGTACTGTAACATTTGTTCTTATGTACACTACATCGACAATGTGAAGCCATTATTGGCTTATTGTACTCACAGCTGACCCATGTCTTTTAACTTTCCATTACAATTGTGGCAACACGTGTATGAATTAAACATATCAATCAATAAAATAAAAAAAAAGGGAATCTATGCTAATTGTTCATCTTCTTTCCATTGTTGCCTCTAGTGACCAGTCGTGAGTTTTCTAACCCTTTTTTTTTTTTTAGTGAGGTCGACCGACGCAGCTTCGAAAGCAGACAATGCTACTACATCAAGGGCACGGGATCCATTAATTTTTACAATTTTATTAAATCTGTCAATGAAAAACACAGACAAGAGACGCGATTCTGTCAATGTCATCAGGAAGAACAGTCAGCATGGCTGAAAGAGTGAGATCAGGAGGTTTTGGTGCAAAAAAACTCATCACATACCCTTTATTGCAAAACTGTTGATTTTTTTTTTTTCTTTTATATCACCATCAAGAGCCCAGACAGAGCAGCACTGTTCAAGTAAGGAGGGAGGGGAGAGGTGACAAACTTGTAAAAAAAAAAAAAAAAAAAAAAGAAAAATCTTTCAATAATAATAATATTAATTAATAATAATAATGACAAAAGAAATAAAAACATCTCTAAAAGACAAACACAATCACCTCAGTATAAGACGAGATTCGGTCACGGTCACAACAACCAGAGAAAAGTTGTTTTCTTTTTTTTTTTTCCTCTTTTTTTTTTAATGAATTAAATAGTTTTTAAAAATATTTCACCATTTACTTATACTCATCTTTTTTCATTTATTGCGAAAAATAGGCAACTGGACTAATTGTGATGATGCAAGTTTTTTTGTTTTTTTTGTTGTGTGTGTGTGTGTGTGTGTCTGTCTGTCTGTGTTTGTGTGTGTGTGTGTGTGTGTGTGTGACAGAGAAATAGAGATTAAGTGGAGAGATATAGTGGAACGTCTTGGAGCGTTGGCACTGAGAGCAGCAGCAGTGTGTGGCAATGCAGTACTCTCGGCCACCAGGTGGCACAGTTCAGTCTGAACATTCCTCATCCAGGGGCCAGAGCTATGGCGGCCCACCTCCCTCCCCCGCTGTATCAGAGGAAGTCAAGTTATGCCAACGACAGCCTCTGATTTTTGGAATGATGCTTGTGTGTTGAAACTTTGTCCACGGTCGCGTATCTGCTTTGCAAGATCTCAGTTCTATGTACAAAGGTTTCAAATCCCTGAAGGACATCTACAAAGACAAGTGCAACCTCCATGTGACCATCCCCTAATCTGGAGAACCTCAGGGATCAAAGGGTTCCTCTATAAGGGAAAAAAAAAAAATAGGGGAATAGTACCAATCAGATCAGGTAAACTTGCCACAGCAGGACTCAACAGAATTGTTCTTGGGAATTAAAGTCAGGAATGATGGACCAAGACTTAGGAATGTCAAAAGCTGGGGAAGAAGAGGTGATAATGTAGTAACCTTCCACAAAAGGGGGGCACCAAAATATCCTAACATAATCTTTCTAACAGAATGTCCAAGAGAGGTGATGAAACAGGGGGGAAAACAGCCAAATGCACAAATAAAATAACGCATCCATCGTCCGTTCGTCATATCCGTTCATGCTGATCCATCAGTCCCTCCATGCATTTTAAAAATAGTTGTTTTTTTTTAAGACCAAGCAGTCCTCCTCTGTGTAAATTGATTGTATTTTTGTTTTGTTTTTTTTGCTCATCCAGCACTGTCTCTGTCAGAGTGGCAACTGTCAGTGTGGTGGCCCCTGGAGGACTGGCTGCCCTCCAGTTCTCTTTAAGTGGCCCCTGGCAGGAGCATGCAGCTCCAAATAGGACGTGGTGGGATTTGGGGAAGCAAACAGGTAAAAGGGTCTTTTTGGGATTGGATTCGTGGAAGAAATCAGGGTGTAAACGTTTAGTCTGATGTGGGTGTTTCTTCCGTAGCAGGGGTGAGGGAGGGAAGGTGGGGAAAGTGGGCTGGAAAGATAAGGAGTGGGGTCTTTTTAGGCTCATTTTCACCCACAGAAACACACACTTGTCTTGTCTTTGAGGCCCTGGCTATGTAAAGGTCATGGCAGATGGAGCTCTGGGCCGTCGGCGCTGCTATGGGGCTTCTGGGTGACTTTTCTTTCACGTCACTGAAGAGATCAGCAGCTGTCAGTGGCCCATGGCTGGATCCAGACAAGTTAAAACTGAGATTTAGGAGGAGGTAAGATGAAAGAGACTGGCTGACATTTTGATGGCAGGAGAGAATAAGAAAGCACGTCTCTTTCAGACAGCCTGACTTTTCCTGTTTACGGTGTGTGAGCAGCATCCATCTTCAAATGATCCGATTTCTTTTAGGGAGACGTTTTGGAAGACACAACCACTATGTCATGTTATCTCCATAATCTTGTCTTTACATTCCTTTTCGGAAAGGTGAGGGGCTTGTGTGGGACTTAAGCCTACTCAGATAAGCATGTAATGGATGTGTGGAACAGGGCAGGAAGGAATAAGGCTTTCTCATCTACTCCGACTCAGTTTGTCGCCGGCTTCTCTCCATGCTGCCACCAGGGGTTGATGTTTGAGGGGGGACAAGGGGAAGGAGGGTGTCTGCTCAGAGATTGTGGCTACGAGTTGATCCAGGGGTGGTTGAGGCATTCGCCGGCCGAGGCCCTCTTCTCGGGAACCATCTCCAGCATGGGCAGAAGAAAGTGGGTAAAGTGACCAGCGTCTTCGTGCGCCCAGCCGTACTTCTCCACCAACACGTCAAACAGGGACCACGGCTTCAGCTTGGTGATGTGTCGCAGCTCGCCTGCAGGGGATGATAGGAAGAAGAGTCAATGATCGGAGAGGAGTATGAAAGGACAGAAGACGGCAGCGTTTAAAGGGTTAGTTCATCCAAATGACAACATATGTTCTCGCTCAAAGGATATTGGCGATTCAGTTCTTCTCTTGTTTTCAACAAATCCCTCCAAAATAAAGACCAAAACCAAGTACAAGTACTGTCTATGTAGCCTGATACACACAAACTATTACAATCACATCCTGAACCACAACTGACTGTCATGTTCCATCATTATGATACACGGTTTGTATTTGTAACTGGTTTCAAAGATTTACTTCATCAATCGGAAGACATGAGCTTAGGGATGAGTCCCGCAGACGATGCATTATTGGTTTTGTTTTTTCATGGGATTTGTTAAAATAAGAAAATGATAGAATATAACCAGACTTCTCATTCTACTGTAGTGATATCTAGCTTTGCAGATAGTTTTACTAAATGCTTAATCCATCTCTCATTTTTTCCACCCAGTACAGTTAACGGCATTGAAAAATTACATCTTACATCTCTTTCCAGAAACAAAAGCATCTCTGTTATTCCAAATAATTCACACAGTGAGCATTATTCACAGGGACCATTTCGTTTATAGAAAGCAGTTCCAATGAAAACTGTTCACAGTGAAGTGGTCCAGAGTAGGGGCCCAAAAAAAATTTAATTCTGATATGAAATAATAACAGATTGTTGGACACAAATGCTTATTATTTAAAGCAGCTAATGTACTATGATGCAAAGGAGAGCCAAGTGTTAGGATTTATAAGGTGAATGCATCATTAACAGGACAATGAATACATTTTCATCACCTCTAAATGATTAATTAGCCAAACATTAGACATTTCTTTCACTTTTCTCTTTTAATCATGATAAAAAAATAGAAATTGTTTACGTGTTATTATTTCTGAACTGCTGTGCACATGCATGTTAGAGCAGCAGAAAGAACATGTTGTAAAACGAGACAGATTGAAGTCTTGAAGTCTGAGGAGTTGCTGGATTGATACCCAAATGTCTCAAAATGTACCAAAAACTATCTGCACGGCTAGGTTGCACTCGACTTTTTGCGGGGTTATTTGCGTGAACTGACCCATTATTCAGACGCCATAGTAGGCCATGACTCTACAGGCTCCAGCCCCAACGCTACAGCAGCTGATTTCACTGATTAGTTCACCTTCTCCGAATGCTAATCAGTGAGATGCTGCAGCGATGGAGTGGACACCAGTAGAGTCTTGGCTGAAAAAGCTCAAGAGCGGACAGCAGGAGGTGGATGGAAAGAGACAGAGGAGTGGCGATGAAATGGAAACAGACAAGGAGAGGAAGGTGTTCATTATTAAAGAGAGCGGGTGGGGGGATGATTGGCTGGGAGCACAAGATTGACGAAGAAGGAAAAAAGTATGAGAGAATAATTAATGATAGAAGCTATCGAGACCAAAGGTCCAGTTCAAACCAGTGCTGCCATGGTAACCTTTCCTTCCTATACACTGATTGGAGGACACAAGATGGGGGGAAAAGGAAACCATATTTTTAAGACATGGCTGTATGTTTATACTCTTTGGCTCGGGCATTCTTGTTAAAGTTGAGCGTCAGCGTGCATGAAGGAAAAAAAAAAAAAAAAAGGGCGGTCGATTTCACTGCACGGCCGAAAGGCAGCATGGCAGACAGAAGAAGCCCAGAGAGACAGAGCAACAAAGTCAGACCAGATTAACAGAGCGCCGGGAGATAAAAGGGAGAACATTGAGACATCAAGTGCAGGCTCAGACCTCGGATAGAGACAACATCAAAGGCAGAATATTCAGGTCTCATGACACATTATGAAGAATATATGAGCAGAAAGAGAAGGGGATCGAGAGGAAGAAAAAAGAGAATACATGAGAGAGTGCAAAGGTTATCAGCTGTACCAAACACAGATCTCTACACTTACCGGGCTCAGAGACGAGCAGAATCAGTTAAGTGTGTGACACACTTAAGACCTTAGATGCAGTAAAGTAAAGCCTTGCTGTTCTGCGTATAGGCTGGGAGTCAAATGTCGATCCTGCTTTCATCATATTATTGCCTAGACTAGACTATCTCTGTCTTTGAAGTGCGTTGTGTTAAAAGTTACTGATCCTACCTTTGATATACAGTCTATAGTGATTACTTCTAATAATTTCTGGTTTTTACAAAATTCAATCGACGATAAAAAATTATTATAAATATCTGACAATTGTTTTTGTCTCCTGCAAGCGGGTTTGCTGAAGCCTATATTAAAGGTCCAGTGTGTAACATTTAAGGGTATCTATTGGCAGAATCGGAATATAACATTTATAACTATGTTACCATTAGTGTATAATCACCTGAAAATACAGAATTTTATATTTACAAAGGGAGCGGGTCCTCCATGTTGAACCACTATGTTTCAACAGCAGCCCGGAAGGGACAAACTGGACAAACACTGTCTCTACGTAGGACCTTTTGAATTCTTCACACGTTTCACAGCCACTGTAGTTTCTCCTTCATGTTCGAACCAAGAGGAAGAAGTGACGGGCTTTAAATTGGCTGCAATCTCAAACTTCACCACTAGATGCAACAAAATTCTGCACACCGGACCTTTAATTGATTAATTTCACTTGTTTTGCCTTTAAATGAAGTTGGACTGGGCGATGAATCAATATCACAATATTAAGAATACTTTTCTGATCTAACAACTAGGCAGATTAAACAGGAATGTATTGTACCACTGTTATACTTGACCCCAGTGAAATGATTAGTAATTTTTTCATCATTTCAGTTTCCTCATGTTTTATAGTGCGCATGTTTTTGTGAATAATGAATCTTAATTTCTGCCAGAGTTTACAAAGTATGCTTTTATTTTATATTTCATTTTCATTAATGTATAATGATTTTATTCTTTCTTGTTTTGACTCTTGTTTGCAGTCATTCATTAAATAAACTAAAAAGTTTCTCTTACCAGAGACCAAAAAATAAAATATCTGGCCTGAAATACGATAGATAGTGAAAAACTATAAGGAATTATTGCCCAGCTCTATTATTAATTGGAAGAATTTTTAATTTTTAAACGACTTACCTTAAAGTATGTGGCTTAATTCAGACTAGTGTGGTAGTACTACAAACTTTACTACACATAATAATCCCTACAACAGGCCTACCCTCCACCTAACCAACCACTAACCACGGTGTCGTTTACCTTTCTTGGAGAAAAACTCTCGGCTGTACTTCCCGGCAGCGACCACTTTGCGTGGAACCTTCCCAAGGAGCTCCATGATCAGAGCGATGTGGTCTGCCCACCACCACATACATCACAGAGGGAACAGGCACGGTTCAGCATTACAGCATGCACACACACATCAACACGACTGGCTGCGTGGGACTGACGCACAATGCTGCCTTGGAGTACTGCATGGACACAGCGGCAGATGGACAGCTACTGCAGTAACACCTCGAAAGTGGTGAAGATTTTTCTCACTGTTTTCAGTCACATTTTTTTAATTCCAATTATTTCCCCAAATCAAACAACTTTTATATAAACTTGTTACGAGTTTATATGGCATTCCAGCTGTCTGCTATTGTCCATTTTTGTCTGTTTTAGACATCTTTGTGTCCCAGTCCCACCAGCTCTCTGGCCAGCGCTACCTCTTCGGTTGAAGAACTCCCGGGAATATTTTCCAGAGAGAGCAAAGTGCCTCGGAATACAGCCCAGCAGCTCTATGATGTGGGCTATGTGGTCTATGGAGGAGAGAGGGAGGGAAGGAGGGAGGGAGAAGAGGAGGGGGCCGGAAAAAGGAAGGACGCCAAAAAAAAAAAGAAGAGGAAAAGAAAAGAGAGAAAGGGTAAAGACAAGGAAGTGGGAGAATTAATTGAAAGAGGAGGACAAATGAAATGTAGGTAAATAGTAAAGAAGATGGATCGTGGGTAAGGAAATAGAAACAGGACAGGAAGTGACGGGAAGACAAGATCACAGAGGGGGTAAGGGAGGAATAAAAAGAGAGGGGGAAGGAAGGAAAAAAGAGACAGTCACAGACAGTAAAGGAGAAAAACCTGTGTTAGTGAGCTGTGCCTCCACAGCAGAGGTGATGGAAATGAAATGATCAGCCTTGGAGTAAAAGTGACATGCATTCAGATGAACTGAGCGAAAACAGAAGCTAGATTTTTACAATTTGGCCTCAGTAAGCGGGAGATCAAAGATGTCCCCGTGCAAATCAGGACGTCATGACAAAACTGACAAAACATGCAAAATGAGGTTAACTGTGTACCACGTGCAATGAGTGGGGGGACAAAAAAAACACAACGAGCTGGTAAGATCAGAGGAGATGAAGAGATCGAGGATTGGTGGTGGAGGATGAGTGCACAATATAGGGATCGTATTACTTGATAGAGTAAAGGTGACTCAGATATAGATACACACATACTCGCTAAAGTTGCGCTCGTGCTTTAGTTAGATGTTAAGCACCATCAAAAGGAGGAGAGTCGTGTGAACTCTCTGTGTATCTATAATGTTTGGACAATTATGCAGTGGGGTGAAGTGAAGATGAGTGGAGGCATAGCAGCAGAATTAAAAGGACAGGTTTTACAGTTGACAGTGGATAGGGGGATACGGGGAGAGGGATGGCTATAATTTAAACTAAGCTCACTTCAGGCCATTTAAAAAAAAATAAATCAAATACAGTTTTTGTCCATTGTTCAGATGCATTGTTAAAAAGCAGCAGTCCCACTTTTGAGAACAGATGCTGTAAAATAACCGATAACGCAAAAGTACTCATACCGAACAATCGGCTCAAATTAAATACAAAATCATCAAAAACTCACTGAGCTAAACCTTAAGAATATAACAAGCACCGGGCCCATTGGTGCAATCTTATTTAAATAGCAAAACTTGTGTTAAATGTCAAGAAAATACAGTAAACTGAGGTAAATGGCTGCATCGCTGTTGGCATCAATGCATCTGAACAATGGAGGTCAAACAGCAACACAGACACACATATTTACATGAAAACACATTAAATAGATGAATTAAAATAGTTCATAAAACAGTGAAGACACTTTGCTTTAGCATCTCTGTTACTAGTTCTTATTCATCTTCAAAGTCGACATCTTAAATACACTGCTAATGAAGCCTTCAGCTGCCGTGCAATATATTTAAATGTTTCTATATTTGGACGTCATATAGATTTTAAATACTCACCCTCATCACGGGAGTAGTCCTCTCCAGAGTGGGGCTCAAACAAATAATCTCCAGTAGCCAGCTCGAAAGCCTACAAGAGATCACACAGAGTACTTGTACTTGAGTCTGTGCCGAGTGTGTATGCGTGTATGATTTAAAGGGAAATGTATGTAATGTACTGTTTATATGTATGTTTTCTTACCATGCAGGCAGTACTCCAGATGTCTGCAGGGGTGCTGTAACCAGCTCCTATCAGGACTTCAATCGAACGGTACTGTCTTGTCTGGATGTCCTCTGTAAAGTGCTTGTGCTGTGGAGAGGAGAGGAGAGGAGAGGAGAGGAAAGGAAAGGAAAGGAAAGGAAATGAGAGGAAAGGAAAGGAAAGGAAAGGAAAGGAGAGGAAAGGAAATGAGAGGAAAGGAAAGGAGAGGAAAGGAAAGGAAAAGAAAGGAGAGGAAAGGAGAGGAGAGAAGAGGAAAGGAAAGGAGAGGAAAGGAAAGGAGAGGAAAGGAAAGGAAAGGAGAGGAGAGGAAAGGAAAGAAAAGGAGAGGAAAGGAAAGAAAAGGAAAGGAGAGGAGAGGAGAGGAAAGGAAAGGAGAGGAAAGGAAAGAAAAGGAAAGGAGAGGAGAGGAGAGGAGAGGAGAGGAGAGGAAAGGAAAGGAAAGGAAAGGAGAGGAGAGGAGAGGAGAGGAGAGGAGAGGAAAGGAAAGGAAAGGAAAGGAAAGGAAAGGAAAGGAAAGGAAAGGAAAGGAGAGAAGAGAAGAGGAGAGGTGTAATTAACATTTTTCTTGGATATCTTGACACATAAATGTGATTAGATGATAAAGATGTATCCATCTTTTCCTAGGTATTTGTTAGACGCAGATCTGTTGTTGGTCAGTGTGTTAATAATGACAAAGGAAGCTGTGAATTCCAGTCAGCAGGCACTATTTGAATTTATTGGTCAATAACTCTCTAGCAAAACCTTACATCACAAAGTACTCAAACCAAATGTGTCCCCTGTGCTGCTGCTTCTACAAATACGCTTCAAATCAAATCCAAGGTACTGTGTCTTACCACCCAGCAGGCGTTTCCGAGATCAGCGATTTTGACTCGAATAGACTCAGCGTTGCGTGGGTCTAGTGGGTTGATCAGGAGATCTGCAGCTCTGGCCCTGACTGCAGGAGGAGGACAAAGTGAATGAACAGGGTTAACACACACACACACACACACAGTAGAGAAAAGAGTTGACACAGCTTCAGCTTTTTTTAACAAGCAATCCAAAAAACAAAACAAAACAGAAAGTCAATCCTAACTTTGTCCCGATGACCTATTCAAAGCGTTATATCTAAGTGGAAAACTGTTTAAAATCCTTATTAGGATTAGGAGATGTGGTCCTAGAAGTCCGCAGGTGCTGGTGAGTCACTAATAATACCCAGAGGAGACATCTGGAGACTGATAATGAGCAACTGAATGATCGTAAGGGGCAGTTAAAATACATAAGACAGACAATCCAAACACAGTAGTGGTTATTCATGTCCTGTTGATGGAGCACTGCATTTATACCGTTACTGACCGCCTCACAACGCGCGCCAAAATGCACTAATTAACACACACACGGTAAAGCTGGCAGCCTACGACCTATGGACAGCTGCAGGGGTTCAACCAGAGCTACACACATACATAAAGAGATGTGAAGCAATCATAGTTAATGTAAGAGTTAAAGGAGTGATGCTGATGCCGAGCTACATTGACGAGCTTTAAAAGTGGACTGTATTGTCTCATGAACAGTCGGGAGCTGAGCAGCATTGCTTGGGGAGCGAAACTCCACTGCTGGTTCACTTTTATATAAAAAGGAGCAGCTAAAGGAGTATCACAGTTATGTGTTATGTAACGGAGGTCGGATACTTCACAGTAAACTTCAACTGAGAGTTATAAATATCTACATATTAAAACAAACATACAGATGAAAATCACCCCCCGAGCATCTTTTTCTGTATCATAAAGCTCTATTTCTTATACATTTAAACATTTATGCATACATACATGTGTGTGTCAGGTCAGTGTTGAGGAGCCTCTGCTCACTTACTAGACATTTACACAAGAGACAAGAAGTTAAAGTCCTAAAGTGACACCAAAGAGATCAGAAAAGTGCCCGATCTCTAACTGCTGAGGGACAGTTCATTTAATCGAGATTAAGCTGAGTCAACGGGGAAGTTTGGTGGCATTCTTGCCACTTTGGGGCTCACGGCACAAAATGTGTGTCTAGTCTGTTTGCTTAGATGGTTACGTTTTGTGAAAGAGGACACACCTTTCTATGTTTCAATGCAAAATCGATGTATGAAGGGTGAAAACTGAGAGTGAGGAGTTGAAGCGATATCTTCACAAATCTAACTCTGAACATTGCCTCCATTCATTTCAGTGGAGAGTAAAAGATCCTGAATGAATGTGGATTTAGATAATGTCCTTAGCACCCACATCACCTGTTACAGTCATGGAACACACAACATTATATACTGAATGAACACACTGTGAATCAGTGTAAATCCAGTAACCACTTCTTACCTTTGGGTGTATCTCCCGTGCTCGAGGACGACACAGTGCGACTGCGGTCAGCGGTGGGGCTGTTTGGGCCTGCTCCAATGTCTGCCGCCCCAACAGATACTGGGTTCCCTGGCTCAGGATCCAAGGGCAAGTCTGGGAAGATGGGTATAGTGGCCCGATGGCGGTCACTGGAGCCGTTGGTCAGCCCCGGCTCGGCGAGCTCACCGTTATACATCTCATACCCAGAGCTGAGGGAGTTGTCCCTGTCTGTGTAGCTGAGCTCAGACTCCACCAGGGGGCAGAGGAGAGGCTCGGGGGTGGGCGAGGGAGGCGGAGGAGTGCCGGGGTTTGGTTTCAGTCCCTCGGATCCCAACAAAACGTGACCGTTGGTTTTAGCCGAGTTGTTTCTGTTGTGGTGGACTTTGATGGAGGGGAAGGTGGCGTCGGAAAGGAGATCTGCGGTTGTGTCATCGTCCTCGTCTTCCTCTTCCTCCTCATCCTCCTCCTCATCCTCCTCCTCCTCGTCCTCATCCTCATCATCCTCCTCCTCCTGCGTCTTTGACTCCTCTTCCTCTACCACTGCCTCTTCCTCTGTTTTGCTCTCGTTCTTTGGCTCCTCTGTCTCATTCTCCTCTCTTTCAGTCTCTTTCTCCTCCTCCTCCTCTTCTTCCTCCACCACTACCTTTCCCTCCACTTCCTTTTCCTCTCTCTCATCCTCTGCTTCTTTCAATCCCCCCTCCTCCTCCTCCTCTTCCTCCTCCTCTTCCTCTTCCTCCCCCTCCTCCTCCTCCTCTACCGCTGCTTGTGTTGGATCTCCATTACCTTCTTCTTTGTTGGGGGGAATGGGCGTATTTTTTTCAGCGACAGGCGTGGGCTCCTCGTCGTCTTCCGCATCCTCATCGGGGTCGTCCTCGGTGATGTGGAGCTCCTCGCTCCGCTCCTGGGGAGGCGCTGCACCTAACATGGACAGAGGACACGGAGAACAGTTAAGAGAGGAAGTGGGTGTGATAGCGAAGAAGAAGATAGAATCAAAGACGAGTGTGGGCAAATGAGGAAAATGGCATGAAAAGAGAATTAAGATCAGAGAAGAAGGCAAAAAAGAGAATAGGAGAATGAAAGAGACCGAAGGTGGAGAGACAGAGGAAAAACTGCTTTTCTGTTTTTTTTCTGGATTTTTTTTCCGTTTTTTTTTTGTGAATCAGCCGAGCCTCCCATACACAGAGGCACTAGCGTGGGTTGACTACTTGGAGCCAATCCACCTCCTATTCATTCACAGACAGACACACAAACCTGCACACACAGAAATACCGTAAAAAAATTTTTTTTTAAAATACAGGACAACCTAAATACGTTGCTAATTTTTCCTTCACGGTGCATTTCACTTAAAGAAAGAACGGACTGTACACCACACTGTTTAAATTAATCATGAATGCCTGAGCGTCAACGTTAAATGAACTAAAAATAACAAACCGGTGACGTTAAATGCCTGAAAAGCCGAATAGGATTCAACAACATGACTTTTTTTAAAGCACCAAAACCAACATTTTTGGACAGAACCTTCCAACGCAGCATATTTTTTTTCTAGCCTAGATAATCACTGAATTTGTCTCGTTTTAAGTTCAGTTGAGCTCTGCTGAATAAATCAGAAAGGCATGCAAGGATAAGCTCAACGCATTTCGGTGACTAACACTGAACATAATAACTCCACAGGGTCAGATCTTTTTGTGCTCTGTCCACACGTCACAAAAAAAAAAAAATGAAAAAGTGGCGGACGTAAGGAAGTTGGAAACAGAGGAACATACTGTGTCCATTTCTCTCCAGAAACTGGAGGTATACGTGAGCTGTAAGCCCTTTTGATGACTATGTATACTATCTTCATTTTAATGTTTTGCTTTGATAATTTGCACAGGAATTGCACAATTCATATGCACTTAGCTGCTTCATATTTCTTATTTTAATTGAAATATTTTGTTTTTCTGAGGAGAAATTGGCCACTGTGGTGTGGGCACTACGTATCTTTAAAAAATGTTTTGGGCCCTTTATGCCTTTAATGATAGTACAGCTTAAGATAGACAGGAAGCAGAGAGAGGTGGAATGACACGCAGTAAATTAGCCGTCCGATGTGCGATTCGAACCCAGGCCAGCTGCAGCGAGGACTATAGCCTCCACACACGGGGCGGCCGCTTAACCCACTACGCCAATATCTTTATAGCCCTTTCATTATCTTTGTTTTAGTTTGACTAAAAGTTTGCTATTTTTCCATTTTCATAATAATTTTGTGTTATATGCACAAAGTAAATGAGGCCTGTTTGTCTCCTGCTGTGAAAATGGTGTCTGTTGGTTGTTGACTTTGCAACTCTGTAGCCTGACTGCAGTGAATTTATTAATTTGGATATAATCATTTGCATTTACTTTAGCTTATAATAAATTATTTAAAGTTTTTTTTAATTTATTTTAAGTGGAAATTTAGGTTTGCATCGAGCTCGGGCCCAAAACTGCTTCTATAGTTTGGGCTCACTTCACATTTTTTTAAGCCTGATCAAAGCCTTTATCCACTTGACTACCAGGACTGAAATATATATTCATCAATCATCAGATCACATGCATCATTCTGCATTTACAATATTAAGGCTAGACAGCATTTATTCATGATATCTGATTTAATAAAGTTATATCTGCTCAACCCTCATCGCAACCACAGAACTCAACCTGTAAAAAGACTCACATGTATGATTAGTCAACCTGATGGGCCTCTCCCTCTCTACTCCTTCATCCTCATCATCTTCTCCATCCTCTTCATCATCGTCATCCTCATCGCTCTCTCCCTCCGCCATGCTGGGGCCCAGATGCGGCGGCGGCTGCAGCGGTGAAGACGGGTTGTGTTCATGGTCCCCTTTCTCTCCACCTTCTTTGGCTCTCTCCTCTTTCTTCTCGGCCTCTCTCTCCAGGGCTTCGATCTCCAGCATTCGCCTCTCCAGCAGCTCCGCCTGCCGCTTTTGTTTCTTCTTCAGCTTCTTCTTCTTGTTCTTGGAGATCTTCCCCACCTGGGACAAAGAAAACAGCAAAGAAGAGAAAGAGAGAGGGTCAGAGGGGGAAGTAAAAACATGAATGAATAAGGAGGTATTCACGGAATAAAAAAAGTTTGGTTACTTATTTGAGTGGTGGGTTATGATTTAGAAGTAAAGTCGACTTACAGTGTATGAATATGTGCACATTTTAGTATGTCACTGCCTCAAAATATTGTTTTTTCATTTATAGGTTGAGATAAAATTCTTATAAAGCCCATTTTATCAGCTTCATGCACTGAACGCACAATTTTCTGCAAACTTTAGAACAATTTTGGTCTTGAAAACGATTTCTGCATATCTTTAGTTTGTGTTTGCTGGTTCAAAGTGAGTGAATCTCATTCTTTCGTGCACGGAAGGCATACTCGATAACACTGAAATTGTGCTGTCGGGGACTTTAAGGTAAAATAAACCATGTTACAAAGCAGAAAACTGGAGTTTACAGGACAGTTAGAGTGTGTTATTAAATCATTTATTGTTTATTGTATGTAAGAACATACATAAAACTAATTTCTAAGTTTACTGCAACTATTCTTGTCTTGTAAGTCTAAAAATTGCTGCAACATATGTTGTATTGTAGAGTGGTAGGAGCAGCTTAATAATGAGACATTTTGAGTATTGTCTACAAATACTGCAGTGCACTCCGTTCCCTCCTTTTGTCTCTAGCCATCATAAAGATCACAGCAAACAGTGTGACAATGCTTTACCTTGATTTTGACTTTGTGTGCGTGTGTGTGTGTGTGTGTGTGTGTGTGTGTGTGTTAATGTTTGTGTGTGTGTGCATTCCTCTCATTTCATACTCACATCTGTTGTACTCACCGGTTTGAGCTGGGGGGCTGTGCTAACTGACAGACAGAGAGAAAAACAACAACAATCAGAGGCTTCAAAGTGTCACCAACATCAATCCGCCACACAGCCCGAGTTCATGCTACGTTCAATATTGTCACGCGTCTGGAAAAAAAGAAAATCATTAGGTTTCGCTTTATAGACCCGATGCATGCACAATCTGTAGGTGAGAGTGAGAGAAGTGCAAACAAATGAAGAAAAAAGATCTTTCACACACTCCCACAGATTTATCCGTTTGTCCCAGATCCATAATATTAATGTGTTTGTTCTCCTCACGGCTGAGAATGTGGCTCCTATAGGACAATATGGTCTCACCTGAATCATCTGACACCAATCATAATTTGGATAATAAACCTGGAAAGAGTTACAGCAGAGTGATATATACATATTCTTAGGTATAAAGTATATTTTCCACACACAGTCTCTTTAATATGCACGCTCAATGACAAAAACATTTAGTTTTTTGTGTCGTGTACTGAAGGTTTTCTGGCTCAGCAGCTCTTTCTGTACAGCAGAAACATTCCTAAATAAACTTATTATACAACATAAACAGTCCAAACTATGTTGCCATTTTTGCCCCATGTAACTTAAACCCTGCATAAGAAAAAAAAAATCTGAAATAAAATAGATTTTGCTCACGTGTCTGTTAATACATGGCATTAAAATCTTTTATTTATTTCGTCTCTTCAGATTCTGTCACCACCACAGCTGATGGTTTTTGTGCCGACTTTAATTGTGTTGGAAATGTAAGCGGTGTAATTGGTTACCCTAAGGCTCCAAACGTCTCCTTTGGCTGATGCAAGCAATTGACAGCTCACGGAGGGTTTGGTGAGCGGGTCACCGAGAGGACAGAGTTCGTGTCGAGTTTCTCCAGACAGGTTTTTTTAAAGATTTTGTTCCAGTGAAACTTGGTGACAGGAGATAAAAAAAGCTTTAAAAAAAATGTCTCTGTGTAGGCAAGAAACTGAGGAGGCGCAAAAGGCTTCTCTGTGAATGCCTTTTCTTTACTGAGCACTTCAATATTAAACAATATCATTCAAGATGAAAACATTTAGAGCAGACAAACTAAACATCAAAAGTGAAATAAATGCTCATTTGCCAGCAAAGTTTGGAGGAAAAAATCCACCAATAACTTAAGAAACATCTCCATATTCTGGAAAATACCTTCACTGGCTTTCTTGCTGAGAGTTGGGTAAGAAGATCGACCACTATAAACTAGCCTGTCTCTGTCCGAAGGTAACAAAATCTGCCTGTCAGCTCTGAAGCAGTGGTTCCCAACCTAAGGTCTGGGTCCCCCTCAGGGGGGCGCCAAAGATCACAGGGGGGGTGCACAAGGCTTTCCCTGCTCTGAGGTTGTTAAAATTTAGATTTGCACATTATGTTAACTAAAGTCATAATAACACACTTAACAGATAATTTGCACAAAAGTCTGCATGGAAAACTATTTTCAGATACAGGTAGAAGATCACATATGTTATGTTACATCTTGTTAGATACAGGTAGAAGATCACATATGTTATGTTACATCTTGTTTGTTTAACCCATAAAAGTAACTGTAAAAAATGACAAATTTGGGGTTTTACATGGAGTTATGTGCTCGACTATTTCATGGCCAAGCAGAGTGAGTGGCTTCCTGGAGTCTAGTGATCAGCCAGGCTAGTTGGTAGTTGCCAAGATAACCAGCTGCATGCTGCAGAGACAGATATGAGCGCTGAAATACTTTGAAATGGGTTCAACCTCCCAGCGGTGAAGTGGTACATACAGAAATGGGGATAAACTGATTGATACAGGTGAAATTTCTCAACCTTATTTCAAACAGGTGAGTTTATCCCACTACAACCCTGATGCCTACATACCATATACATATATAGTGACACATAAAAACTCTATGACACATTTATTTTGTTGTTTTTGGTACTGAATCTGTTTTATACACCTGCTGGTTTATCTGTTTTAATCTCGATTTAAAAGTTTAACCAACCACCATCTTTCCAAAATGTTGATTTCCTTTCAAATACACACTATGTGTGAGTGTTTCTGTGTCTACCTGCTGATCCAGACGGAGGAGGGGCTCCAGCTTTCTGCCACTCGGTGGCCTCCATGGCCATACGCCTAACAAAGGCATCATCCACACACATCAGGATGTTCTCTGGTTTGATGTCCGTGTGGATGATTTTACATTTAGTGTGGAGGTAGTCCAAACCCTGCAGGACCTACAAACAGAGACAGATATTATTACGGAAAAACACGCTCACACTTCTTTTTTTGTTTAGGCGTGTATAACTTTTCATTTTTCATTTTCCTTCCGTGCCAAATTAGCTGTTCTTCTCATGCTTCTCATTCTCTGAGGGCGGAGAGGAGACGTTTTTTGTTTCGCTGTCTTTCTCTCTCAGTTGTTTTTTTGGGGGTTTTTTTGTCCAGAGGCTTCGAGGCTGAAGCGGGGAAACAGTCTCATTTAATTGCTACCCATCCTCAGCCTTGGCCTTCGAGTGGTGGGAGACTGGCAGCGGCTGAAATGACTCAACAACTTCACATGCTCATCAGGTGGCTGTGGGGAAAATGCCTGGAAGTCCTGCGTCTTAGGATGGCAGCGGTACTGAAGTGTGAAGTGCACAATAACATGCACTGTATTAGCGGGCCTCAGTAATGGGGCTGAATTTTGCTCTCTGAGTCTGTCTCTTGCTCTTCATGTATAATATTTCTTATTTCACTTTTACAGTCTTGCATGTGGACATAGAAACTGAATAAGTCACGTCCTCAAGGACTTATAGCTGGAAATACTTTCATGATACACAAACCTACTTTTTGTCTAATTAGGCTGCTAAAGCGATGAAGTGCAACCGCTTCACAGAGTACGAATTCTGGCAGCTACATCGGTGTAGTTGAAATTTCTTCTAAAAACATACTCACGAAAGATCCATTTAACTATGGTGATATCAAATGACTTCTCAGGTGGCTTCCTGTGTTTTGAAATTGTTATTATTATATTATATTATGAAAGAGGCATCACAGTTCTCACTAAGACTATATGCATAAAAAAAATGTTGATATTCACAGAAAGCATTTCAAATTAAAATGTCATCAGAGTTAACATCTGTACTCGCAATGAATAAATCTGAGTGTAGATTTTGAAGGTCGTATCGTCGTGTTCAGATTTAAATTAATCCTAGATTCATTCTTCTACCAGTTTATCTTTGTTTGGTTAAATGTTTCTTTGCTTCTTTCGAAATTTTAATAAAAGAATACAAATAAATTTCAATAAAAGTGAACTGCCTTGAATTAATATGATTTGTCAGCGTACATGCATCATAATCGAATCATCATATGCTGTTTTTGGATCTTGTTTTTTTTATTTTCATTTTTCTTATTCAACAACACCAAAAACACAAATCCCCCCCAACTGTGCTGATCCTTTTCTGGTTACCAACATCTACTCCTGGGCTCCTTCATGTACAACTTTTACAGCTACCCTAACTATATTGATGAAGACATGATTTAAAAACAAAAATAGACACAAAAAATGATTTGAGGGAAAGTCAGTACGAGAAATAAATAAAACAAGCCCTGCATTAATGCAATATTCTGTTAACAAATACAAAGATTAAAGTAACAATCACAAAATAAAATAGACACAAAAACAAGAAGTAGTACATCTATATATTTTTACACAATCAACTGAAAACTTGCGTCTCTCCACTATATACGCCCTTTCAGGGGCCTCTTAAATAAATTAAGTATTTGCCCCATTTTGCTTCGTATAGATCCAGTCTACCCAGTTGTTTATATGACATTTTTTCGATTGCTGCCACTCGTGCCATCTCCCACTCTTGTAGAGAGGGTACCCCCTCCGTCTTACATCCCCTGACAAGTATTTGTCTACCAATCATAATAATGGTTTGGACAAAGCTTTTAATATGTTTATCATGTCCTGTCAAGACTGTATGATCACTCAAAACAAATAATCTAGGGCTAAATGGAATTTGCATCTCAGTAATCTCACATAGGTTATCATAAATATTGGTCCAGAAGTGTTGGACTTTGTGACATAACCATAACACATGAATTAAAGTACCTTCCTCAGACTTGCATACCAATTCTGATGTGGATAATAATCCTAATCTAAATAATCTGGAGGGAGTCCAATAAAAACGATGCATAATTTATGGATCTTGTTTTTAATGTGAGTTGCGTGTCAGATCACGTATATCCTTATATATATTATATATACCGTAGATAAATGGGTTTAAACATGCCAGTGTTAAATATAATCTTCAAATAAGGATGCAGCTCTGTTTAGGACAAACATACATCACCGTGTTTGACCTGTAATGCACTGAGGACAAACATACATCACCGTGTTTGACCTGTAATGCACTGACACAGTTTTGCAAATGGACTGCAGTGGTCAGAGGCATCATTTATCAAGATTTTGTAAAAATACAGTCAGCACTAAGTATGTGTATGTGTGTATGTGTGTGTGTGTGTGTGTGTGTGTGTGTGTGTGTGTCCTTACCTGTTTGATAATGCTCTTGACACATGGCAGCGGCAGACCTTGGTAGTTAGATTTAATAATCCACTTCAGCAGGTGGTGACCGAGCACCTCAAACACCATACAAACATCTGGGATTGAAAGTCAAGGACTGGCATTAACATATCTCTGTCACTCACACACACACACTCTTCTGATCGGGATACGTATGCCATTGACTCCAGAGATTTTGAAGTCATCTATCAGCTGAACCACCATGTCCTTGTTGGGGTCGCCGGGGTCGCTCTCTCTCACCTGGAGGACAAGATGACAATGATATGAAGCAAACGTGACAGGAAGAAAGGAACAAGCGACATCAAGGACCGACAATGACGCAGGATCGAAGAATATTGAAGGAAAAAGGAGAGGAAGAAAGAAGGAAAGAGGAAACGGGACGGCTGAAAGAGAATGAAAGAGGTAGAGGAAAAAGAAGAGTGGGAATGAGAAGGAAGATGACAAGACGAGAGATGGATGTGGGAGATGAAGATGTTGAAAAATTGATTCAAAGAGGACTGTCCTCTGCACTGAGCATGCAAGATAAATGGCCGAATATCTTTAGTGTTTCTTGTTAACAGAGGAACAGAGTGGAGGAGATGCAAGGTGTGAGGAGGTAGGAGAGAAGGAAGAAGAGGATATTAGGACAGAAAAAAGCTATAAACAAATAAAGATGATAAGAATAAGATTCTCACACATCGCAGCAGTTTGATCTCATCCAGGGCCGTCTCTGTGTAATGCTGGGCGCTCTTCACCACCTTCATCGCCACAAAGTTCTTCACTCTGTAATGACACACAGATAACATACGTTCGACTCTGGGTTGCTGAATCCAGTAATGCTCATTTTATAATGTCAAAAAAATATTCTAAAATGTCCCCCATTGTGTCTTTATTACACCTTTCTTCAAGCTGTCATTCATACTGCCTACGCTGACAGCGGAAATGCAAATTTGGCTACGTGGCAGTTCCTAACATAGAAATAGCACGGACACACTAACCTGCTGTATAACTCTTCTCCAGCACACTGTGCTGCATCCACCTAAAGTTTTCAGCTCAAAGATTGGTGTCTGAAAGATTCCTTTCCTCCTTACTCTATAGATCACTCTATAGATCTTTAAATGGTAAAGAAGACCATAAATACATTTAGCATTACAAGCTACTTTCAGGATATTCCTGTGAAAATACGATCATCTACTCGCCACTTTTCAGTACAATGCAACAAACTCTGTCTTCTTTCAACTTCTCAAAAACTCATTTTTCAAAACACAGTATACTCAGATCTCATCTCACACACTCATCCCTTAAATGCATTTCTAATTGCTCTAAAAAAAACCTTTTCTTTGAGAACAAATAACCCCATAAAAAATACTAAATCAGGGATGCATGAATACAAACTTTTCTGTTCCAAAACATAATAATCTCCATAATTTTCACTTTTCTTAAGGTAAGGTAAGGACGTAACATCACGTCACTTCTTAGATTATAAGGCGCCTTTCCATAACATTAATATTTACAGCACAACAGAAAACAACTAAGTGGTGACATTCAAATACCATCCTTATTTTTAGGTTTGTGAATTTTTAAATTATTCAGCGAGTCAGCGGTGAGTCAGCGGCGCGCATAACGACTCAATGAATGTACGTGATTAACACTTAAACACTGATTAGAATAATTAGAAATAATGGAGAAGCTATATTTGATGCAAAATGGTCAGATCTGGCTGAAATCCTGATTCAGTGCATCTGATCGATGCATCCCTGGTTGTGCATCGGTTCGTATCAACAACTTCTTCTTTAACTTAATTATCAAACATGTCTGGTTCCTGCTTTAAAAATGTGCTGCTTTTTACAAAGAGATATTTTTGTACTGTAGATGATTTGTATTTATTTGTAGATTTATGTGTTTATTGGTGGCTATTATCATTTTTCCTGCCATTTGGGGGCAATGGAAACAAGTTGTGAACAAGTTGATATGATGAACTTGATAGCAAACTGTTTCTAATTGATCCACAAAGCCAGATTATATTTCATTTGGAGTCATCTGGATGTAAGTCCAATATTTTTTTGCTCTGTTTTTGTCTCCACCAACTCCTGAGGGAAATATCTGTCTCTTAAGTTACTAGTATTTAGCAACTTAAGAGACAGACATTTCCCTCAGGAGTCTGGTCCCTAACTTTGTCTCTGCTGTTTAGTGCTGAGCAGATAGTGTGCAGTGTGTGACACACTGAATATAACCGCCGGCCCTTGACACCCTTGACATATTTGTCAGAGGATAGTGAGTGACTGTACAGTGCGCTCACCAGTTTAAGGGCCACCATTAGCGTAATTAACACCAGTGACATGAGTAAATGAGTTTGTGTATGTGAGTCAGTGAAAGGTGACACTGGGTTGACGATACTGTCATCCATCCACCCCGGTTGCCACGTGAACACAGAAACAACATTACAGTGTAAATGGATGGCGTCGGCGGCGGCGCAGGGTGGTGTTGGTTGCAACCGTTGTCGAGATGACGTGCCAGATCCTGTCAACAGGTGCATGTGTGGTGTATGTGTGTGTGTGTGTGTGGTTTAGGTAAAGTGTGTGTGTGTGGAGAGAGCAAGGTGAAGTGAAGGTCTGCAAGAAGAGCCTGTGTGTGTGTGTGGAGGGCTTTTTCTGGGTCATGACGTGTTTGTGGTGAACGTGTGTGTATCTGCATGAGCCTATACTGTACTACACTCTGTGTGTATTTGTGTTTGTGTATGTGTGTGTGACTCACTGTATGTCCCAGCATAGCCATACGGTGGAGAAATGGCCCCACCCCAACTTCCTGATCACATGGTACCTCCCGTTGAATAAATCCCCGATCTTCACCGGATGGTACCCTCCTGGGAGAGATGAAGGTTACAGGCGACGGTTAGTGATAACCAGGCAATGACATGAAATCCATTAGCGAGTAAGAAGTGCAGCAGAGAGGAAGGGAGGTCAAACAGATAGAAAATAAGACAAAAAATAAGGAGAAGGAGGAGGAGGAAAGTGCAGCACGAACATTTTCAGCGGCAGGTAGCGTCTGGTGAAGCTACAACGAAGCTGAACAAAAGGAAATAAATCAATTTAGCATCAGTTAAAAATCTGCTTCCAACACGTAAAGATGTGTCGCTCGTCTTTGTCTTCTGTGACAGATGTTTGTCAGACAATTTAGGAAGATTATGAGTTATTATAAAAGCTTTTTTTACTTTGTTTTTACAATTTAAAAAGGCAAAACAATTTACTAACAAATCAATCACTGCGAATCACATGAAAATAATAATTCATGAACAATGTGCATTACTTATGTATTGAGCAAATATGACTTGTGTTTAATAAACACATGACGCAGCGCTACACATTTGTAGCAGCTTCGATTCAACGTGAACTTCAAGCCAAAAATGTACTTCATGCTAAACTGTACATGTGTTTTATATACTGACAGAAACAGAAATATATGATAAGGCCACGCACTAATAATAACTGTACATACTGTACACAATTACTTTCTTACCTGAAACTGCTGCTACTGCCAAGCTGTATATATTTATGTTAGTATATTCATTTCAACCTGTCCATGCTGCTAATACTGTATATATTCTACAACATATTCATATACTGTATATATCCTATAGCATATTTAGATTTATAGCTGAACTTTATTTATATATCCTGTTGATATGTACATGCTCTAAACTGCATTTCGTTGTCTAAGTATTTGTTATTTTGTGTAATGACAATAAAACAGCTTCGCTTTGAACAAACTCCAAAATGTACAGTAACCACTTCATTTTTGGTCCGGTGTACATGAAGTGGGCCGATTGTTCAGAAGTTAAACAGAAAATACATGCTGTAATTGTGTGTAATGCTTAAACCTGGAGCTGAATATATATATAATATTATATAATAATTTCCTTTACCTGAAAGAAACATCAAAATGCTCTTTGTTCCTGCTACAACGACATCACCAGCTGGCAGACGGAGACTTCTCGCTTGCCAGGGTAACACTTGTTGTAGGTGTATTTTATTGAACATAAACTACGTGTGAAATCTGTAATTTTAAGTAAGATAGCACAGACAGACATAAAGGGTGGGCAGGCCACAACATATACAGCCTGAAATACTACTACAGACTGCTTATAACAATAATAAAAATATACTATATGTAGTGCACTTCTTCCAGCAGGGTTACAATGTACATATAAGGGATAAAGAGCTAACACATTAAGGGCTTTACAAGGGAAAATGACTTGTTTTTAACAGAAACCAATGAAAGGAAGCTGCACACAAAGATCCTTTCATCTCGCTGAAGTGAGATCCGACAGTTTGTCTGCGCTCCTTCCAAAACAACCTCAGAGAAATCAAGAGTTGCCCTCCGAATCGAGACATAAGCCACCTGAACAACGTGACTCTTCACGATGCATGATTCAAGAAATCACGGTATCTTTAGAGAAACGCTAAATAACATTTAAAATACACCACGTTCTCCTACGCTGAGTGATGTGTAATGTTCTACGGTGTTTACAGAAGGGGTGAAGCATTTTGATACGGAGCTGTGTGTAATGAAAATGAACCTCTTAGCAGACAGCACAGATTTTTTTTTGGCAGCCTGAGCCACTGCAGGAAACTAGACTGCCGCTCCTTTCTGGCAACGACCAAACAACCTTGAAAACACCGGCGTCACAACGACCACGCATCAGGACGGAGGGAGGAAAAAGGAGAAAATTGCAGACGGAGAAGACAGGGAAGACATCTGTATGATAGACATAGTGAGTAGAAGTAACGGCGTGGGACAGGTGATTTCAATGACCTTTGCAGTAGTCCGCGGGGTCCTCCTGCTCCTCATCGTCGGAGCCCAGGATCTCCTCCTCCGGCTCTGGGGGCCCTGCCGGCTCAGGGGGAGGCGGAGGGGGCGGCGGGGGAGGAGGGGCAGTCACCGGGGCTTTCTGCTGGGTCTCAGGCCTATAAAGACAAAAAAGTAGGATGGAGGTTAGGTAACCTAGCAGGTAACTTTTTTTTTTTGTTTTTTTTTAACTGGAAATCCAACTCCCAGCCTTATTTCAGTTTCCTCGCTCTGACTCAAACCGAGTGCAATTGTAGACCGAGCTCTGAGTGCAGATGACTAATATCAAAATAATAACTACCTTCATTCAAACAGTGATTCATCCAGCGCTAAGTTCACCAAGGCTTTTATATTTGCTGTTCTGAACACGTTGTGTTAGACAGGTCTTCACCGCACAGGAATAAAGCCGAGGTAATGACGCGTTGCATATTTGTGTTTGGAACAAATTAAAGAAGAACCCGCGGTTGGCATGGTCATTAACAGACGGTGTTGCTTCATCACAACATCACACAAAAACATTAAAATCACCAGAAGTCCTCTGCACGACAAAATACAGTACAAAAATAACATGGGGTTTGCTGTGCGCCGGGAAAAACTGTTTTTTTTTTTATTTCTGACACAATAAAATCAATAATTCATGAGTGTAAAGGGCAATGTTTACAAGGAAAACGCATACGAAATGAGAAGCTTGTTACTTCTAGAAACACACAAACAACTGGAGATTATTCCTGCAACAAAATCAGGAACCACAAACTCAAAAATATCAGAATTACATATCTAAAGGTTAGGATATACATTCTCGAGAATTTAAGGTCTAATGGTTTGCTGAATTTCAATAAGACTCAACTTGTTTTCACTAGAGATGATGAGGATTGTAAACGAAGATGTTCAAACATGACAAATGTGTTTGAATGTAATTAAATGGAGTGACCATAAACAATAATTCTGAATTATCACCCAGTCCTAAACATAGCTGCAATCGGTTGATGGGCTGATATCGTCTGGAGCTCAGACAGTCAGGTTGAACACTACAATAGAACACCCACCCATCACCTCAGACATGAATCAGCAGAAAGAATGGAAACCATCCAAGATCTAACAGAAGAAACAGCAACAGCACGACGTCTTCTTATTTGAGCTGTTCTTAAAATGTACCGGTGACATTAAGATCATGTGATATAACGACAGGTAGTTCACTTTTCGGGGGTTCATGTCCATGGTCAGTCCTTTCTGTTCACAGCATTGCTCCACTTCCTTTTCGCTTGCCTAAAATGGAACTGTGCCCATGAGAGGTAAAACATAAAATAGGCTGCAGAGCACAGGCTGCTTCTTCCTCCAGGCCACTTTTTTGGAGCATTTAGCTGGCACTCTTATCCAGGACGACTTACAATGATTGATCAGGCAGGGGGGGCGGGAGGAAGGGGGTTCAGCGCTTTGCTTTAGGACGCTGCCATGGCACGCGTTTGCTATTTGTGGAGATTCTTATTTTTAGGAACACGCCTCTAACTTTTTTCTGTTTTTGGGGCCTGATGGTCACCAAAAACTCTCAATGCTAAACCGCCACTGCTTTGTCTGTATCAGGACATTGCAAACTTTGGTGCTTTCTGGATTTATTATTTATTAATACACATGAATCTATTTTGGTCTAATTAACCTACTGTTCATTATTATTCATAGGTCCTCTAGAGCTCAAAGGTCAGAGAGGACACAGTGATTAGACACGATACATTTATTTTTTCAAACATTCCTCTAATATTTCCATTTTTTCTGGATATTTTCAACATCTTACAGCCTCAAATAAACAGGAAAAGTTGAGTACTAAACACTAAATTCTCTCCTCAGCCCACATTTACTGCGGCTGGAAATAAGATGGACATTCTGCTTTGTTTCCGTAAGAAGGGCTCTCCTGTCACAAGTCGGTAATATCTTCTGTAAAACGGCATAATTATAGCACTCCTATTCAAAGTCTGATATTTTCAAATCTATCTAAATCAAATAAAACCCTCGCTTCAAGGCAAGGCGCTGTTTGATGAGACTCCGCTTCTTATTCAGGCGTCGGGCTCACGGCAACGCACAGCGATCAAATGCTAAATTAAGACACGCAGCACATAAACACATAAACACACACACAAAGCCAGCGCTTTGTGAAGCTGTTACAAAATTGCGGTCACAGGCGTAGACACATGATGGAGCCTCTTGGTGTGTTGCCATGGCAACTGCAGAGAGAGGGTAGGGTTGTCCAGGACACAAAGCGTTAAACGTGTTGGCAAGGCCAAAACACACACACACACACACACATACAGACACACACACACACACACGTATACAACAGCAGAGGTTCTTCCAATGCAGCAGCGAAGGACAGAAGATAACTTGGCATTGAGATTTTATTGCTATTTTACAACTGACACACACACACACACATGCAGCAGAGGGCTGTGTCCTTGCAGCAGGATGCTGCTTCTTTACCAAAGCAGTCACGTACGGAGTCATACATCATGTCTATTAGCTCAGTGCTTTTATACAGCTCATCTTGCCATTGGCTGCACGAACACTTAGCCCCACATAACTTTCTGGAGCTGAGCCGAGCAGCAAAAACATTAAGATAGCAAAGACGCCACAGCCTGAAAGACAGACAGACAAGGCAGAGGAAGGACGGCGAAGACAAATCAGGTGGGTGAACAGACAGAAAAAGAGAAAGAAAGAGGTGGAGATGAAGAAAAACAAGACCGGGGAAGCGTCAGGATGAGAGAGGTGGGCAGAAAAACAGACGGAAGGCACACAAGGTCAGATACAGAGCGAAGGGTGGAAGCAGGCATGAACAGGAAGAGATAGACATTATGAATAATGGCAGGCAAGGAGCTGAGAGAGACATGTAAGAGACATACCGAAGAGGAAAAAGACAAATACAGTATACACAGAGAGAGAGAGAGAGAGAAACAGAGAGGCAGGAGGGGAGTAACATACTGTAGGCTGACAGAAAGCGAGAAAACAGAAGGACGCAGAGGAGAAGGTTCGGCGTTAAACAAATAAATAAATTAAAGAACGGGCAAAATCATGGAGAAAAACATACAAAACAAAGAGCACTACAGCATCATTTGCCTCGTTTTTAAATCTCTGTACACACACACACACACACACACACACACACACACACACGTGGGTGTGTGTTTTTATGAACACAGATCGATCCACACCTTAAATTACACTGAAAAGAAAAAAAAACAGGTGGAGGTGGAGAGAGCATTAGTGCTGAGCAAGTGGAAAACACAAACAGTAACAAACAGGAGGCTGACAACAAGCTCATCTCCGAACAGCGAGACTGAGGTCGTTACCTCTGAACATAAAGAGAGTTTGATTCGAGCGAACAGAAGATTGTTTTTTTTTGTTTTTTTTGCTGCTTTTGTTCAGGCGAGATGTTACATCCACTTCCTAACACTGTACTGTTTGACTCAGGGTGGTTACCGGCTGCCAAAGTCTACAGATAGACCACGACTGTCCTCGTTTGATATGCTCTACAAACACAAGTGATCTGTGACTTTCCTTCTCAATTTATTTTTTTTTTACTCAATTTGTGCGACTTGTGTAAACTACCACCGGTTCTAAGACGTGCCACTGAGCTTTGACAGTACGCAGGACTCAGCGTTAACCAATCAGCTTTGATTAGTTCACCTCCAACCGGTTAAAAATGGCATAGAAATCAATTTCTTCCACTTAATTGTCACTAATTTGCACGCCGAGAGCATCAATTTTCTCCTCGAGCAAAGGGCGAGTTCTACGTCGCCTAGGAGCTGCCACACTCTCAGCCCTCATCATTTATGTTTTGTACACCTTTTGCGGTCGTGAGCAACACGGACGTTTGTTTTGGTAAAAATGTAATTCTGTTCACATGTGAAATATTTTAATTTGCCACTTGCCTTATAAACAGCTTTCTTCTTCTGTTTGGTGTACAATTTCGGGTATATATAAATAACTTGTCAATAAAAAGTGATGAGACACAAGTGGATCAGAAAGACCACAAACAGAAGACAAAACAAGAGAGTACCCTTACAGTCATTATATGTTTTATAGAATAATGGTATGTTTTAAACAGTTCAACAGTTCAGTTCAGAAACATTCAATCTAGTTAACATATTCCTCATTTTTGAAAAACAAAAACTAAAAACAGTACAAGCTATACAAGATTGGGCAGAGTATCTGCATTTCTGAGCATGGTGCCTTTTTATTTTTGTTCATGCCACAGTACTATTAAAGTTTACGACTTTGACTCTAAGAGATGATCACAGTCATTTTCCTCTTCGCAGGAATACCAGTCACTTGTTTAGCCACTGGTAGGGCAAAGTTAGCAGGACAAGTGTGTGTTTGTGCACCGTGTGCGATTTTTTCTTTCTTTCATGCTTAAACTAAATTAGTAAAACACTATTTTGGATCTACTAGCCCTCCGGTTCAGTACATGTGATTTAAGAGCACGGGTTGGGACGGCAGTCTCTCGGCCTTTAACCATTTACTGTGGAAGTAGATGACTAGAGAATGTGCCTTCAACATGTTGTCATGTGTGTGGACATGCCCAGACTGCTTTTTTTTACACAACTTACTGTAAGTGTAAATGTGAAGCGCACAGACCTGATCACACACACACACACACACACACACACTGCAACGTTTTCAGTCTCAGCCTCTCAACCCCTCACACCCAAGAATGGCATCTGTATCTACAGTGTTACATTTGAAATGGTCCAGCTGTTTTTCTGGATCCGGCCTATTACATACAACAACAAAAAAAGAAAAACAGTCCTGTCACGCTGTGTGCAGAAGCTCCTCATGACTGCAGTGCAAATGCTATGTTGTGTGCTGGAGGCACATGGAGATTATCGAACATGAAAACAGGTGTAAAATGATTTCATTTGACTTAAATCCACTGAGAGCAGATGAAAACTGAGACGCCGCCGAAGACTGGATTCTTCAACAATCATAAAAAAGCAGTTTTCCTGCCAGTAAATTCCTCATCATACCACACTGTGTAATCCTGCCTGGACAGCTTTGCTGCTGCTGCTGCTGCTGCTGTAATTTGCTGACTCGACAGGGCAGCAAGTGAAAATATCAACAGTGTAGAGGTAAAAACAACTTTAGATTTCACTCCAAATAAGTATTCACTTTGGTATAAATACAGCTGTGTCTACAATTACAAGAATCTTCCATCATCATCAGTTTATGTTTCAGACTTACACCCGACCAGGTGAACAAAATCCTGGGTGATGAGCTGCGGAGAGCATCTTCACTAGAGCTAGAACGAAGAATCAGGCAAGCCAAATATATCAGCCCATAAGAGCTAACTGCAGATATATATATATTCGGTTTATAGGTTTTTAAGTTACTTTTAAACATTTTATTGGTTTTATTGTTGTAGATTTTGTTTGTTGGATTCATTTTTATGTTTTTGTTTTATCCATATCAAAAGTGTTTGACCTTAAAAATCCAGCATATGATCCATAATCAGTATTTCCAGGTTTAAAGGATACAGCTTTAACTTCAACAAATCCCAAGACCAAAACCAACAACGTGTCAGTCCATCTCTCAATACTTTCTGATTTCTCCAGCTCTCACCACTCCAGTCCATTTCATTCAGACATAAATCTTCATATTAATAATTCGCTAAAACAGCTGGGCCCCTTGTAGCTTTTATCAAACATTACCCAATAAGGAGTTTTTAGGGACTGTTTTCAGCCACGATTTGGTTCTCTGGTGAGTATTTATAGCAGCAGGTTGGCACATGTAGAATCAAAAATAAACCAAAGTGCGTATGCTCATTGTAATGATGAAACACGTTACCTGATGCAAACATGTGACTCACTGATGCCACAGCAGAGGAGGCTATTTCAGACTTTGGCTATAACCTATTACAAGTTATGAACCTGAAAGGAAATGAACTCAGTTCATGCTCTGGTGGTGAATGGTGATGGTGAATTTCCTCGATATGAATGAGTCTTTAGATGCATTAATACATTTCAGGTCCAGGGATGCAGCATCTGTGTTAAAACGTGATTATTTTGGAAAGATGATGAAATAAAGAATATAATCAGTGTCTGTAAGTGAAAGTTTATGACCTATGAAATGCCTGTAGAACTTTTATATTTCAGTCCATACATATTTTTGGCTTGGTTTTTGCTGCTCGTATGAACTCGTCCATCTACAACAAATCAGATAAACAAATTCCACAATCACCTGTGAGGAATCTGGGCCTCAACGCCCCATCTAGTGACACATGTACCACGCCTGAAAAGAAAACATCAGTGACGAGACATGAAACTGATTTACGACCTTTGCTTTGAACATTGTGTCAGTCTTGTTCTTCCAGGCCAAAATACATGCAGTTGTGCAACACAAAATAAAAACAAAAATACATTATTCCCATGCATCTTGAACCCATTGTCACATTAATTAGATCCAATAATTTAATCCGTACGCCTTCTGAGACTTGCCATCAGGGATGTATCCCGCTGTTAATGACAAAGAAAGCCACGGAGCGTTGCTAACACATCACCGACCACTGGGAAGCCGTATAGAACAGTTGACCGCTTTGGAGTTCAAACTTGATGACTCATCCTTAAACATGTCTCCATATCACCAAGGTAACAGGTATTCCTTAGCAACAGGAGCATCATCCTCCACTCTCAATGTTAAGGCGTGGGTTTCAGACTGCGGGTGTCCTTCAGCTCTGCTTAACCATTCCAACGGTGGTGTCTCTCTACCTCTGTGATTGATTCATCGTTAATCTTTCATTCTCTCCGTCTCTCCATCTTGGCCCATGTCGGTAGGACAGCTGACTCATTCCCTCCTCTCCTCCATAGTATCTGTCTGTGTGGAGAACTGAGATCTCACTGCTATTTTCAGGACGCAGCCTGCCGTCACTGGCTGCACTGCCCCCACATAACCTCTAGCTGCACATTATAGTTCTGCAGGTTTCATATAACCAGCCTTCAGTTGAATGCATTATAATGAGGTGCAATGCTAGATACCTATACAGTGTACACTATGGTTGTTAAAGATAACACTGTGAATGATTTAGCATTGCACAGAACCCGAGATTGTCTTTTCTATTCCACAGATTCTTTTTCTCTGTCGAACCCTGATGCCTACATTACCCACAATGCAACTCCGACAACAAATTCAGGTGTGTTATGCCAGTGGCAGCTAGTGAAGCCTCGGGCAGCGATTGTAGAGCGAGCTACAGATAAGGTGAGCTCGTTTCTATCATACTCCAGATCATCTTGAGGCGATTAATCAGACTTCACACAGATGGAGTTCCCCTTGCAGGTGTATGCATTTAAGCTGGAGCACCCACAGTGTGCATCACAGTCCAAAGTGGCTATAAAAGAAAAACCTGGACATTTCAGTCACTCGTGCATTTCTAAATAAATAAATAAATAAAAATGCTGAACACTGTGCTGATTAATACCACTTCTGTTGGTGTGTAGAAATTTAGTTGCATTCAGTGATGTAACAGCTGCAGGCCCCAAATCTCACACATTGCACCTTGAAAGAGTTGTATTGATTTTTTTTTTTTAAATTGCAAACTTTCATATTGAATAACTTTTTGTAACTTAACACCTGTTCACCTGATGAACTGCAAAGATGTTTTCCTTCCCTCTAGTCAGTCTACATTTTCAACATTCTTCTTGTAAACGTTGTGAGCTGGGATTCCTTACAACAGTCTTGGTGACTAAAAACCAGTAAATACTGATCTCATACAGCATGAAGAGACTGATTCTGCGAACGTTTAGGTACGGTCTGTATATTCCGCATGGAGGACACCTTCAACTGTCACCAAGAGAGGCCAAGAAACAGCGGAGGCGTGTGACTTTTGACCTCTCTGTGAACTTTCAACACCATCCAGCCCATCAAGCTCTCAACAATGCAAAGGTACACCACAAAATGATCAGTTGTGCTGAAATATTGTGTACTGTTTGTATGGAATGCGCTGTAGATCTGTTGCTTTCTCCAAGTGTCCTTTGATGAACGACCAGATACATTAATGTGAACAATGCAAAAGAGTACAGAGGTCTGGAATAGCATTAACTTGCATCTTTAGCAAGGCTGAGAGGGTTAGAGGGTTTCCCAACCGTTCTCCATGTTACTATATGAAACTAGAAGGCAGTAGACATGGTGGTGATGATCATTATAGGATGAGCTAATAATAAATCTTATTTATTAATTATATAGCACTTGGGCAGCTGCAACTGCACAAAACTTGTCTATCTTCCATGCAGGTATTCTTATAATTTCTATAGTTGTTCTTCATGTTAAAATTTGGATTGCCTGTTTGCATCTACAGTACCTCCCTGTTCCCTGAGCTACTGTAACAATTGAATTTCCTTCACAGGGATCAATAAAGTAGCTTCATAACCAAGGCACTACAGCAAGCTCTGAGGAAAAACAAAATATGCACAATGCATGTGTCATCAATAACCACGCTTCCTGTCGGAGATGTCAGAGAAGACAATTAAGTGCCGTCCCCTCTCCGGATAGAGGCATCAGCTTAAATGGGTAAAAATCTGAAATGCAAAGCCATCATTTGATTACGACAATCCTAACGAGGTCACAGGCTTTTGCACGACTCTCCGCGTTTAAGATAAATACTGTAGCTTCTAATTAATAGACGCAGAAAAAACATAAACGCTGTGCTTTGTGCCGCAGGGTTCAGGCCACATCAATCTATAGAGGCTGAATCGACAGTCGCTGAAATGCCCCACAGGCACAGCCGATGGATACAAGACCACACGCCACGCTGCACTGACTGAACTCAATGCACAGCGTGCATACACACAGAGAGACACAAATGCAAACATACTCGAAGATGACAGGCAACACAGGCTAATGAGATAAATCCATACAAGCCCCTATAGCATGCACAAATATAGAGCGGGCCAGAATAAACTTAAGCAGCGGGCAGACAGCGATCGGTGACTGCATGGAAAATCCTTGCGATAAAACCAGTTGACTTGGAATAAAATTTGCATTGGGAAACAGGAGCACTGCTCTACATGGCTGGTGGGGTGGCATATGTGCGCATGTGTTCACAGACTCACACAACCCCTTGAGGCAGAGTCAAATGACATGCTGCAGACCCAGTAGGACAAGTATATTTCTATCACCCACACACAAAAACATAGATTTACACAGAGAAGATGATAAATTATAATAACGTTAATATTGTTTTGGTGTGTCCGTCGTGTGTTTTCTTTGATCTGTCATACAAAAAAAACATTGGTCTATGGTTCATGGTTTATTTTGCTTGCTAACTTCTAACACACAGAGCCGGTGGGTATCATCTGTATCTCCTATTGTGCACAATGCACTTTACACTCTGCACTCCTCTCTCTCTATATAGTGCACTCATTCAAAGCATTCTGTATTTATACATTCCAATGACGTCAGCAAGCCACAAAGCCTGTTATTGTGGAGGTTACATCCGCCCACACTCAGTCACAGCAAGCGAGAGCGTCACAAGAAGCCATGTGCACGTATGTAAAATTCAAACGCACCGCAGGAAATATACAGCGAGCTTGTGTGACGCTCCGATCAACTCACTCCTCTTATTCGCCTTGTGATGTGAGTGTGTTCATCACATGTGGTGCCATACATGGAGCAGATCAGAAGTGACATTGAGAAGCTACAGAAGTGTTTCTGCAAGGCCTTTAAAATATTTCACGGCATCAGGCGACTCCAACGAAACTCAGAGACACAATACCATTTGAACTGGTCATACAGTAACTCAGCAAACATGAGGAAGAACATACCATGCCCACGTAGTAACCTCAGTGGCCGTCAAGTGCAGCCTATGCGAAAGTGTCAAAAACTGCAGTTCCTCAAACGTTCACTTGAGGCTGGCTACACAACGAGTCAGTCTCCATAAGTCCCCATGTTCAAATGTCCAACTTCGCAGCAGAAATAAACATGTTTACAGCCTGGTACAAAAAACAGTTTTGTTCCGTTCCGTTCAGGACAACTGTACTGAGTCTGAAATTCTATATAACTCACACTTAATTATATTAAGGCTTAAAGGTATGCATAATTAAGAGCATGGCCACTTTGACTGACAGGCGGGTGGTGTTACAGACGGCTTGTCTCAGCACCCAGGCGTCAATCAGCCCTCCCCAGGTCTACCAACAATCTGCCAATTTTTAGATTTAGAAGATCACGCCGCAATGTGTTTAAAAAAGTCATTACGTTTATGTCATTACAGGAAAGCACATGTGTATTTAATAACATGAACAAAGGTCCAAGCTTACTTAGAAACCCGAATGGAACTATGTGCATTTCAAAATCCGAGTGTCCTACAGTGAAAAAGGTCCATTAAGACCTTCATTTAATTTCTGTCGCATGCCATGTCAATGCCAGTGTCAGCTGTCCTGTTGTCTTGTTGTAACAGCAGCACAAACAGGTAAAATGCTGCAACACTTACTAGGATGAACGGTGAAAAATGGAGCTTCCCCTTTTTCTGCTGATCTACAGCGAGTTTTACCTAAATGTCATCATGCTGCATTGTATTTCTTTTTTAATATGCGTCGCATAAATCAATGAACGCCTTACAGCAGCATGAAATCCTGTGTGTTAATAACTATCTGCTCCATAAACAGTCTGCAGTAATTAAAAACCCTGCAAATACATTCATGAGAATGTTTTTTTTTTTTTTTTACAGAGAGAAGACATATTTTAACCCGCCGTCATTACAAGCAACGGAGAGAAATCATGTGACGGTTTGAGATGGTTAATTATTAGCACTTCTGTTGCAGCAGCCGGTCACCACTCCCAAGGGGTTTCTATTGATAGCAAAGGCCCCATCTTCGAGCTAGGTAACACTAATCCCCCTGAAAAGTAACATAACGTTATTAGTTTTGTGAAGCAGGCTCTAAATCATTTCTATTAATCACTGTCCATCAAAGAGAATGTCACCATTAATAAGATCTATATTTATATATATAGAACTGCGTCTCAGAACGACAACGAGATATAATATAGGCCTGTCAGTCTAAGGAAGAGCGACAGTCAAGAGGTGATTTTCGTGCTTTAATGTGAAAAGCTTTTTTTTTTTTCCATGGACATGTCTATAACCACAATCATTTCCACAGAAATGAATTTCCTCTTATTTATTTAGCTCAGTCCCTTTAAAATGCACATAGAAACCAAGGCTGTGTTGATGTATTTGAAAGATAAAGGTGTTGTGAAGCATCACACTGTCTCTGTTCGAGACACATCCAAGCCTATTCGGTGGTTTTTTCAGCTTTATCAGTTGCAGGAATGCAAATACACAAACATGATTTGTCTGGATTTAAACCGTGGCCTTGGTCACATGATAACAGCAAAACAAAAAGCACGACAAGAAAAAGCTTTCAGTGCTGGAAAACATTAACATGCAAGTCGTAGAACTGGTTATCACTCCTTTTTTTTCTCCTTTGGTTTTGTTTCAAACAATCTCATTCTGAAAAGAAAATCCTTTGACATGCTCCAAAAATATGTAATGTGAGAGCCAACCTCACAGTGCAATTTATAGGCAGCTGTCCTATTGTTGCTTTTACATCCATTAATATGGCACAAGACAACAAAGAAAGAGAGAGAGAGAGAGTGTTGTGAATGGATCAAGTCCAAGACAAATGCTGTACCTTTGAAATCTGGCTTTCATGACCAAAAAATAAAAGACTTAAAACAGTTCAGTGCTGCAGATAATTTTTTTGATTATCCACTCGGATCGAAAAAAAATCTTTTTACCAGGAGCAAATACTCACATTTGAGATCATTTCATGTCAATCAATGATCAATTAATCGACTAACTGTTGAAGCTCTATAACACTTCAAATATTCATATAGAAAACAAAGTTCCATTGCTCTAGATTTTTGTAGAATTGATGCAATTCATATATTTTTTTTTTTTTACCCAACAATTGGGATTAGGCCACATTGATTAAGCCCTAAGTATTGTCTGCAGGTATTCCTTTCAGGCTGCACCCTCAATAGAAGCGAAACCCAAAACCATTCTGCATTTTGGAATATTTTTGGACCAGTGCGTAGATAAAAAAACAGTATTCAATTTGTTAGCTCTGTCAATCCAGGAGGAAATGAGAGAAACCTTGTTAAATAAATGTTACGTCTTGAAACTTGTAACACCCCGTCTTGACCCTTGCCTTTTATTCTTCTAAATCCAGCACCCCTTCTGCAATTTATCGTCCTCGTTCTTTCTTATTTCGTGTCCCCCTCTACCTGTTTCGGAGAGCCCTGTGGCGCAGTCGGAGCACATATAAAGCCAGTCCCCATTTCTTCTTGCTGGACAGACCCGAGCTTAACTCCATAAGATAAGAAAGAGGGATGGATGGACGAACAGAGAACACAAGCAGCTCCTTCTCTCTGCTGCGGACTCACACAGATACAGCAGCAGAGGGACAAGACGAACCCAGCCTTGGATTCCAACGTGAGTCACATGGGACTGTGACACCCACCTGCGAAGGATCCTTCTCAATGCCCATTTGATTTTGGAGCGTGTTTACATATAGTCACAAATGAACACACATACTGTGACGTATATGCATGTGTCTATTTACACGAAGAGCACAAACACACGCACGCACGCACAACATCTCACATACAGATCAGAAATGCAACACCCACTGTGCATTAGCACCTTTCCATCTCTGAACATTCAAACAAACGGGTTGCTAAAATAAACTCTGAGATGTCAATTAAGCTTCCAGACAGACGCTGTCCCCCTAAAATACTTTATAATATGATTTGAATGTCAGCTCATTAGCATACAAGTGTGTCCGCAGTCCAAGCTTTACATACTGCTGTCAGGACAGAGAGAAACTCGGGGCTCTGGATTCAAGATGCCGTGTGACGGGGTGTGAAGACAAATGCAAAGCCGGTTCTAAAAGGTGGAGCTGATTCAAAAAATAACTGTCCCTGTACCGTCCAGATAGGCTACCGATATTATAAATATCATCAGAGTTCAACAGAAGTTCATATGTGAGGTTTCAGCTTTAGACAAACATATATTTACCTAAAACTAGGAAATTAAATAATTCCAATTTTGCGTGCTTAAAACAAACGTATATGTATAGGTATGATTCTCGCTTTGGGTGTAAGGGGTCGGGGGTTCAAATCCTGGACGAGCCCTTAATTTGAGACAAGAAATGTCGTAGTTACTTCTAAAGCATACAAAGTGGATGTCTGGACTGTGAGTTAGTGCACTGTTAGTGCTTGGACCACTGGGAAGGGAGCCAGTGTCGTGCCAGAACAGGAGCTGGGCGAGTGGTGTATATGGATACTTTAAACAATTTCCCTGCGGGGATTAATAAAGTACTTCTGATTCTGATTCATTAAAAATGAAATTATTATTTCAGGGGCCGGTATAATAGTTCAAAATATCCAAACAGGGGCTTCAACATAACGTATCTGACAGGATTAAGTTTAAGTTTAAAAAAAGAGATATTTGGTTTATTATCATAGAATAAACTTCTTCTTTCCAAATAACACTTTTATTTCTTTTTTACTGACGCACGAGTCTGCTCTGGTGTGTCTGTTTTTGCCAAATTGAAAGCCAGATTTTATACGCAGGGCAATAAAGTCTGAACTGAAACCAGCAAATATTCACTTCTGTCACTTGAACCGGTTTGTTTTGGGCATTTTTGCATCATTGCCAAATCATTTTCTGTCTGTCTACAATAATCGATGAGTCATTACAGCTCCAGAATTGCAATAATAACTTGTGACTCAACATTCTTAATTAGTCATAAAGAAAGTTCTGTTGCATCATTCTTCATATATATTAGCCAGTAAAATACCATAGGGACTGTCCCTGAGTCTTGATCGGAGAATATTCACAGCACACGCCCAGCCTGGACGTTGGCGCACACTGACATGGCATTACCGGACGTTATCATCATAGTGTTACCCAACATTACCGCCAGATTACAGATGTGAATCTAGAGGCCTAGGGCGTGAGCAGAGTTGGCTTGATTTGGAAGTGTTTCAAGGGTTCAGAGCTCAAGAAACTCCACCTACTCTGGACTGATAGTAGAAAATACACACCCATAACCATGCTGCATGAAGAGGCACAACAGTTGGAACAGTGTTCTCAGACACAACACGTGAATATTGTCCTCAGTTATGCAGCAGACGAGTGACTCAGTCCTACAGGGCATAAGGCGTTGATGAGAGGGGTTATGTGTTTTTGCACGTGTGTGTGTGTGTTTGTGTTTGTGTTTGCGTGACTGCAGGAGGCAAAAAAAAATAAAAAATGACAAAAAGTGGTACCTTCAAACGCAGACGTGTTATCTTTTCGCAGCACATGCATATGCAAAGCCGCACAAACAAACACAAACAACAAACGGGCCATTATCATTCCACTGCTTTAACGCTGCTGCTGCTGCTGCTGCTGCTGCTGCTGCTGCTGCAGCATCAGTACAGATTAGTCCCCCGGTGACCTAGCGTTACCCAACACACTGCGCAAGTCTGCAGAGAATCATCTATCTTCTCCCTCCATCTTCCCTCACTGTCCCTCCTCTCATCACCCCCCCGTCTCTGCTTTTCATCCGAGAGTCCTTTCCTGTTCTCTACGTCTCTATCTTTTTCTCTTTCTCTCTCCAGCTTCTCTTCCTTTCGGCTCTATCGTCACTTTCTCAATTCGTATCTGTCGGTTCATCTCTCTCCTAGGGCTACCACATCCCTCCGCTCCCCTCCTCTGAAAAAGCAAAAAAAAAAAGAAAATCTCAAATTTTTCCTCCCTCTCTCTTTTTCTTCCATTTCCCTGATTCTGCAGAGTATAATTTACATCAACTGGCGAAGCAGTAAAGTTGAGTCCAGAAAGACTAACATGCTGATGGCAGACCGATGAAATAACGAGAGAGAAAAGGGCCTAAGCTCGATGCAAACTATCCGTACTGCAGCTGAAGGCATTGCACAGTGAGATCGGGGGGGAACTAAAAGGAAAATGTTCTTCCACAGTTCCTTTCTTCAACAAGCTCTTGTTGCATCACGAGAATACAGTCTATTATTAACATTGTTGGAATAGCTTATCAAAACCGATGAGGTTCTCCTGCACAGTTGGTGGCTAACGATACACTAACAGTGCAACTTAATGGAGCTCGACTGAGATTATTACTGTTACCAAACAGGACAGTTTAGACGGATTACAGCTGCTCGGATTACCAGTTTATAAAGTTCTGCATTCCTCGTCTTGTCGGTTTGAGTTCTGCACAAACGCGCCGCACGATTTCGTCATTCAAGATTTGTTTCATAACGCTTCTACAATGACTTGACAGCGACAGTGACAACAACAATGGCCAGGACTAACGCCGCCACTAGTTATAAGACGAGTGCCGCGCGAGATCCTGTTCCAACAGAGAAACTGAAAACCTCTGAATGGAACCAACACCAGATGACGGAGGGAGATATGGAAGAAGAACAGAAGATAGCGGCGAGATGGACAGATATATATATTTATATTATGTAAAGAGGGCGAAGGGACATGACCGGATCGGCGCAGGAAAGGCTGGAATGTTGTATATGTAAACACACTGAGTCAGTAGGGACTGGGAGCACCGGACACAAACACACAAAGTCAAGAGCAGCTAACAGAACCCATAAAAAATATAAATGACAACCGCAAATCGCTGCTTGTCGTGGATCCAGCGGCAGTTGTACTTCGCTCGAAGCCTTTTGCCAAAACCAAAGTGAATATTTTCAGAATGGAATGCAGCAGCACTAATGATGGGAAAGTGTGCTGGCCAAATGTGGAAGGCTTTTCAAGGACTACTGTCATAGTAAAGTTTATACGTTGGGGAAATGTAAGGCTTAGACATAAATAATTCATATACGAGTTCATCTACTAAAAACATAAACATATTTATGTTTACATTTATTATTCACATGTTTAAATCTTTACATCTGCGTCTTTGAAACTGTTTCCATATTCTATTGAGTTCTCTGGTTCCCTCGCGGTTACGTCGGTCTAAAATCCTCGCTTTCGATTGGTTAGTTTAGTCACGTGGCGAATCCAGACGTGGAAGTGTTGTGTGGGAATCAGTAAAGTGTCGCCTGAGAAAGTTATCCGTCTCCATCCTGCTGTTTCTTCCCGTCAGGAGCGATCCAATGACCACGCACCAAACCCTCACATTACAGTAGTGTTGGTGTGTGTAGTCTCATATCATAGGTCAAATTGCACACACACTGACAAAATAAACTAAAAGAGGCCCTTCAGATGCAAAAACCGCAGTTTAATTACCGACTTTTTAAACCACTTTCTAAACAATCATTGGATGGATTATCTTAAAATTTATTGTCCTCAGAGGATGAATCCTTTTGATTTTTCCCATTGTAACACCAACGTCTCAACAACCACTGACAATTTTCGTCTTGCATCATCATCAAGACAAAATTGAATTCGATCCACATCTGGTATCTTGGTTTGTGACCAAATATCTGCAAAACTTTCCCATCAGCCTAAGCTGTTTTGTGCAAACATTACACACACGTTAAACAGCGGCATGTTACAGTTGTGACATTGCGAGCATGTTTGCATGCCACTGCTGTGAATAGATTTTTCATCCATCGCGATATACAGCACGCTTTTTGATACTACAGTGCGACCTTTGACCTCATACTACACTCGATGATAACCGCAACCCTGCCAAAGGCGCTCTCGGCAGATCGGGTGCTTGGGTCCGGATCACATGACCCACTCCTTTGGGGGTATCGCCATGGCAATTTGCGTTCGACACACTTCTCGTGAGGTGTCTTGTTCCTGACTGCTAGATGTTTGACTCTGTGATTCCCGTTACTGATTAACCACATAGGATTTCATTGAGCGGGGTGGAAATTCCCTGTGTTTGTGTGTTGTGGGACACAGTGGCAACATTGTGCTATGCAAGTCAGGTTAGACTTGTTTGCATGACCTGAAAATCTCAGAGCAGTTTTCACAACACGTACTGTACACCCACACGGACGCTTTTATTTACCGTTGCAATATCCCTAAAAGATCTCAGAGGGACACGGGCACGAGGACATCTCTCTTTTTCATCGGCCCAAAATGGAGATGGGAGGCCAAATAACAGAAAAAAAAAGAGGTGGCAGGAGTGAAAGTAGATGCAATCAGCTGTTTCTTTCCAGACATAAGAGGGGGGGGGCTGGTGGGGATAATGGAGGCCAGGAAGCCAGACAGGCAGGGCAGGCCGACTAGTTTACTAGCTAGCTCCCTGCCACGCTTCATTAACTATTGTCATGTCACTGCATGGCTAGGGCTACTCATGTCTGTGTGTGTGTGTGTGTGTGTGTTTGCATGCCCTGCATGTGTCTGCAGCAATGTGGGTCGGGCCGCAGAGGAAGGTCGAGGCCGTATAGGCCAGTTGAAGCTACATATACTGCGTGAATGTGATGGATGCCATCACCCATTCTTCCAGAGCAGAATGTGATGTTGTCTGCAGCATCGGTCTGGCGTACTAACCGACTGGACGCGTTCCAATACTCACACAGCCTCCTCTGCCGCTCTATCCGCCCTGTACTTATCTCCTCCCTTTTGTCTTTTGCTCACGTTTAATCTCTCTGAGCTCCGTTTGTGGATTTTCTTTTTATAATATGCATATTTGGTTTACCTAAAAAGCTTAAACAATCCATCAGAAGATTAATTGGCAAGATTTTTTTTTTTTTTTGGTCAAAATGTCTGCTCATCACATTTTTCCCAAAGCCAAAAGGCACACACTCAACTGCAACAACACTCCAAAACCCCAAAATATATAATTTATCGTAAAAACACGACAAACAAAAGCAACAATTCTTCAGATTTGAGGAGCTAGAACGAGCAAATGTCTGTAATTTTCTGAAATATGATTTTATTTCGCCTTCAACTGACTAATCAGTTAATCCATTAACCTTCCGCAGCTCTGACTTGAATATTTTTGGGGTTCTTTGGGTTAAAACTAATAGTCGCAGGCCTCTTTAGTTTAATAGAGCTGTTAGTTATACATAAAGAAAAAAAAGGGGGAGGCAGGAAGAAGGCTGCATGAGAGTATTGGGATGTATCCTGTAACCTGTGTTTCAACTGGTGTCAAGTAGATGAAAGAGGAGATGAAATGGAAATTTTTTTAGGTACAGTTAGAAATAGCTGTAGGTGTGTGTAGGTGTGTGTGTGCATTTGTGTCCACGCTGCTCCTTTTGACCTATATCTAGCATCAGAACATTGGAGACAATGTTCAGTCCATCAATCTGTCTCATTTTACCTCCCACCCTCCCTGTCACTTGTCTTATCCCCCCCTTTGTGTGTGAAGAGTGGCAGCTTTAGTAATCACGGTAAAGACGATTCATCACCTAATCACACCTTTAAAAAGGATCGGATCATGTATATGGATTAAATGCTAATTTAAAGTTTTTCCAAAAGTTCCTCTTAAGCACTACACTTATTTAAAACACACAGACCTCGGAGTACACAGCGAGCAACAACGCCCGTAAACTTCTGACCTCTCAGTGTTTATTGGTCAGACTTTTATTTAATCCTTCAAGAAAGAAAGACTCTCAACCCCAACAGTGTCGGTTATGACCAAAACTGACTGAAGCCTTAAGCACGCTCACATGCAACAAGGATGTCAAAACACATATCCTTCCACACACACACACACACACATACACTCTCTTTGTCCTCCATCCATCTCCATCTCCAACCGTGCCTCAAGTGCCGAGTTACACGACGGGATCGTCTTCCTAATGCGAGTGCTCCGAGAGAAATGTGTCACAGTGCATCCTCTTGCTCTTTTCAGGCCCTAACACTGAAAAAACATAAAAAAATTTCGCCTCATTGTTGACAAACATGCTACGGTGCATGCTAAATCTATCACTCCAGAGCTCTGTGTGTGTGTGTGTGTGTGTGTGTGAGTGTGTGTGTGTGCATGACGCCCGGGGCCCAGATGGTGTTGTAGACAGAGAAATTGTGCTGATATGTCCCAAAAAACACATGCCCAATATAGTCCACATACAAATATAAACCAAAAATAAAAAGCTCCAAGCTCCAGATCACTTCATGCTGCTACGGGTAATACGACAATTACCGTATTCGCGAGAGGGATGAAACTAATTATTGTTACATTATCAGTAAATCGTAAAACACGATGAAAGGTCAGTATGATACCTGTTACAACCAAATGTGTTAGATTTAAAAGGGGGAATGCAGCAAATGCTCATGTTTATGAAGCTGAGAGCAGAAAATGTTTTCCGCTTGATGAATGACTACAATTAATCCACAGTTAACTGATTATCAAAACAGTGGATGAGTCATTTACCCTTGATTTACATCTGTTTCATTAGAGTGCATCAGAATTCTGTATATTACTGTTTTTACATACAGTGCAGTAGTTTGATCTCTCATATATAATCTTTGCCAGATCAATCTCTTTCTTGAACAGCCAACTGCAAATGAATAATATAGTGATGCACGAGCTGCTGTGTTTGGTATCTGCATGTATCCAGCCCAGCTGTCGGCGTTAACACTCGCGGTGCTGCAGATTCCCCCTCTGATCCTCTGCACACATGCTCAGCTTGTGGCATTCAAACACAGCTCTGAGCGTGGAGGTATTAGCAGCTCCTGAGGTTCATTACCGATAACGTCATTAGGTATTTAGGAATTAAATCGTCAGGATGAGGAGATAAAGAAAAAAGAAAAAAAAGCTCACGGCTCACGGTTTATACTAACGCCTCTGCTGAGCTACTCACAGACAGGTCATCCTCACAGAGGGGGGGGAAACAGGCAGTTGCACTGCATTGTTATTGTTGTCATATGAGATGTTGCAGACGTTAGAGAGGTGCAGCAGTGTGTGTGAGTGTAGCCTTTTGTTGTTACCTGCCATGCAACAAGGGACTGCTGCATTATTCTTAATTACAGGCCGACCACTGTGACCCGAACAATAGAGGAAAGGGGGGAAAACTAGCCGAGTGATGAAATCCACAAACCTCACCACGCCGAGGCTGCCAGATGATATCCTATATTTATGTGTGTGTGTGTCTAGAGTCAGGAATCCCACTTTCCTTGTCTAGATTACACATTCACCCTGTTTCTACTGCCTGCTCGTCCAAATTAAACCTTTCCCTTCGTGTCCATTCAAAACTGCCAAAGTAACGCCGCTCTCCTCTGTGCCCAACTGCCCATGTAATAATGCCCTCTGATATTGTTAGTGCCCGTTTTGCTTCTGCCTATCCTGCTTGCCTACTGCGTTGTGTTTTAAGAGTGCCAGTAGTCTGGGGCCTGGCGCTAGGTTGTGTGGATGGCAGCGGCTCTGCCTGATCGTACTTGGCACGGCATCAGTGGCTACCTGAGTCATCCAGTCTGCCTGCCTGCTCCTCGTCACCCCGTCAAAACCGAGCTCTTTCCGCATTCGCACGCTTTAAAAAAAAAAAAAGAGGAATGTGGGCTCGGCCCAAATATATCTGAATGGATATGGGATCACGTCTTTGACAGATTCGGGCTTAGATTCACTGCTTTAAAACAAGAGGGCCCAACAACGGAGGCTTTGTTCTCTAACATTTCTGAAGGGGGGGGGGGGCTGAACCTTTTTAATTGACTGAGTTACGACTGAAGTGACTCGTAGAACTATAAAGCAGCACAACAACAAATATCGTCAGGATCATCTCAGCGGCCCCCCTGTAAGCATAAAAAGCAGCGCCTGCTTTGAAGTCTGCAATGGGAGGGTTAGGCATAAATAGGTAGAAATGACTAAAGAGGACATTAATCTCTAGTGAATAGCGAGGGAGGGATGTGTCTGGAAAAGACTTCTGAATCATGTCTAACCTAGATATCAGTGCTCGGGTATTGTGAAACATCCCGTCAACGATGCTGCTGTGAAAGGATGCTGCCGCCATGTGACTTCATGCTTAACGCCATCATTGGATCAATCTTACAGCCTGGTCAAAATATGATCGAACCTGCCCCGTGTGTCGTTGTTGCATAGAGGCTGAGTGACGTTCAGAGGTGCCATTGTTCAGTAATGCTATGCACTGAGGTGCGTCATGTGGCGAGCATCGCTGCTGAGATGCAACGCCGCCGCCACCGCCGCTGCTGCTGCTGCTGCTGCTGCTGTCGGCCGTGCTAATGTTGACGTGTGTTGACACTCTTGCTGTGTAAGCTCCAACGCCATAAAGAGACATGTGTGTGTGTGTGTGTGTCAGTGTGTGTTTTTGTTATTGTTGTCAAAGGGGATGTTTGCTGGAGTGTGTGTGTGTGTGTAGAGGTGTTTGGATTTCAGGATGATGTTTTATAAGTGTGTGTGTGCTGCTTAATGCTGTGCATGTAAAGGATGTTCTTGTTGTTGTTGCAGCCGACCATGCAACAATGAACTAATGCGTTGTTCTCTCGCTACAGTCAGACTGCTGTGACCCAGACAATAGGAAGAAAAAAAATAATACACAGACAGAAAGAGAAAGAGAAAGAGAGAAGACGCAAAACATGGAGGTGCTGAGGGAGGGAGGGTGTTTGAGGGACAATGCAAAATAACAAGACAGAAAAAGAAGGGCATGCACGCAGACGTGATGGGGGGATGAAATGATGAGAGAGGAAAGGAGAGTGTTACCTTTCGGGGGACGAGGATTTCTCCGAGTTCACGGACATGAGCGGTGCCTGTTAGCCGCTCGCTGGCCGAGGGGACCACAGGAGACGGCGAAATAGAACAGAAATCTGCCGTGTCTCTCTCTCTTATTTTTCTCTGGTACTCTTCTCTCCCTATCTCTCTCTCTGCTGTGTGTCTGGAGAGGAGAGGGTTACTGCCTCCCCTCCTCCTCCTCCTTCTCCTCCTCCTCCTCCTTGTCCTTTTCCCTCCTCCTCTTCCTCCTCTCTGTCTCTCTTGTCCTCTTGCTCAGAGGAGAAGAAAAGGATGGAGGACGAGGCTCTGGCAGAGGATATAAAAAAAGAAAAAACAAAAAGAGCAGTGCACAAGCTAGAATGTGTGTGTGTGTGTGTGTGTGTCTGCCTACGTCAGTGTGTGTGTGTGTGTGTGTGTGTGAGCTGATAGCGAGAGCAGCAATGTCAAGTCAGGCGCCCCTCCTCATGCCCCAGCCTTCCTTCCTCCCTCCCTTTCCTTCCTTCCTTCCTTCTCCTCTTTCACCTTGCCTCTCTTTCACTTTCCCTGCTTTCACTGAAGCTCCTTCTTTTTTGTTTTTGTTTTTTGGTCTTCCTCTTCCCTTTGTCTCCTTCCTCTCTGGTGTCGCTGGTTGAACTGGGTGATGAAATGAATACACAGGCTCTCGATCCACAGAGTGTGTGTGTGTGTGTCTCTCTCTCTCTCTCTGTCTATGTATCCCTCCCTTCCTTCTTTCTCTCTGTCTAGCTGGCTCTATCAGGCCTTCTGCAGCTCTGCACAACAACAGAGCCCAGAGCAAGCTGGAATGTTCCACTTTGGGCGCAGGCGGAGGGGTGTTGGCTTTGCACAGCCACAGAAAAACGAACGCCTTTCTCCTTGAGGTGTGCTCTCCTCCCCCCTTTTTACCCTCCGAATTAGTCTCTCTCTCTTTCTCTCTCTCTCTCTCTCTCTCTTGCTCTCTCTCCCAATTGCCTTATTACGACATCCTGTATCTCAGGGCAACGCCGCACAGATCAGCCTTGCTCCCCCCCCCCTTTCTCCTTCTCCTCTATCTGGCATCCTCCCCCCTTCCCTTTTCTCTCAACCCCATTTCAAACTCTGTCTTTTTTGGATGCTGGATACTGTTTATGTGTGTGTGTGTGTGTCATCCTGTCCCTGCCTCCAATCCCCCCCCCCCTCCACCTCGTCCGTCTCCATTTTCTCACCATCTCTCTGGGCAGATGGGTCTGCTTCTACATGAGTGAACAGCTCACAGAGAGGGTAGCCAGAGGGGTGTTGCCATGATGTGTGGGGGGGTCAGTCTCTCTATCTGACCTCAATATTTGCATGTGGCTTTATGTACGCGTGCGTCGTCTATATGTGTGTGTGTGTTTGTGTGTGCACGCATGTGAAAATGCACAGCGGGGGGGTTGAAAAGGGCATCCTGAGGTTAATGTGACTGTGGCTAGTCATACAGGGGGGTGTGCAGAGAGGGAACACATGCAGTATAAGTGTTTATCTGCAGGTTCTTTCACTTAGTCAATAGACTTCAGATTCAAACAGTACATTTCTGTGTTCTAGGTCATCGCAGGCCAAGGCATAGCCGCTTTGTGGCGATATTAAATCCTGTTTTCTATTTTGTTCTGTCAAGTATTTTAATTCAACTGAATAAACCAAAAACAGACGGATGGGATTATTGGCAAATCAAGGCTCAATGAATGCCGTGCCATGCCGTCGGTTCACCACTTTGGCTCAGACTGCCAACTGAAATATAATAATGATCGGATGGATGATCATAAAATTTACTCCAGACACTCGTAGTGGTTGAATCCTACACCCTGCTTTGTTTTCTTTAGTGAAATGTTCAGAAAACTCTTGGATGGATTGCCACGAGAATTCGTCCACACATTCACGTCTGCCTGAGGATTAATTCTAATTACTTTGGTGGTGCTTTAACCTTTTATCTTATCCTTTTATCACCATCAGGTCAAAAGTTTAATCTTGGATACTTTGGTTTATGACTAAATACCAGAAAAACAAATGACAGTCAGTTGTATTTTTGTGTTTATGCTCGTCTAAGATGGTGAACATCATAAATATTATACTTAGCATGTTAGCATAACATGCCAGCATCATGGCTGTTGACGACTTAAGACTTATTTTTTATCTAGAAATGGATAAATTCAATTTCTTGTGAACTATATTACAATACAATACAAGATTTCCTATCAAATTCTGAACCTATTCACACATACATATTAATACAGAAATCCCAGTAATGTTATTTCTATTTCCGGATTTATTTTGGGTTGAAATCATTAATTTAGACGACAGGATTTCATACAGTGATAACAGGATAAAATCATACTGTCACAATAAATTCCACAAAGAACCATTTATATCAAATTATTTTGCACTTTCATGTTAATGTGCAAAAAATACTGATAACAGTACAGCCACTGTATGTCTGGAAGCTATCGGACGCATGAGATGGAAAGAAAACAGGAACACAAAGATCCTCTTTCTCTCCTGTCTCCGTACAGTTCTACTTTCCCCACATAAAAGAACTACATTAGGCGCACATGTCTCTGAGCCAAACTATTGTCCTCGTTCTCTGTGGATGTGGGCCAATGGGGGGTAAAGTACACGGCATCCAGACAGCAAAAAAAAAAAGGATATGAGAGGGCACACAAACTGGATGTAACGCAGAGAAAAAAAAGCTGTCACAAATCACCGGGTTCATCTGTAAGACCAATGCATTTACATACGTGTGCACTCGTTTCTCTGACCCCAGTTGTGTAAGGAAACACTAGACTGACCATTTTCAGCTTTTCTCTGTTTTATATCTTTCTAAATTTTATATTTTTTGACATAATTAGGCATTTATTTACTTTTTCTAGGGAATGTCCCCCCCCCCAACTTTGATGGATGCTATGGCACAATCCCGATGTCACCTTTCCATGGGGATAACATACCACCTCCCCAAAAATGGAAACGCTCATTCACAATAAAAGAAACATGCCCTCACACATACATGCACACATCAATTTGCAAATCCAGTGGCTGACTCTCGTTCTATTTTCAAAAGGAGAAAGAGCAAAAGAAGAATAAGAAAGTGGGGGAGGGAGAGAGATGATGACTCTCATGAGCAGATATATTTTGGGAGCCGGTATTGAGGCTGCCGGGAGCTATCTTTAAGCGGCCTACTTCTTCTCACTGCCTGTTGGATGCTGGGGGAGAGGGGTTTATGCGTGCAAACACACACACACACACACACACGCACACACACACACAAACACACAGGTCCCACTGCAAATTGCTCGCGGACATACGGGTACACTCAAACACGCAAGTGTCAGACGGAGAGAAGTCACAGCAAAGCACAATCATACAGACCAGTAGACAAATGCAGACACAATGAATCATATTTGTGTGTGTGTGTGTGTGACAAGTAAGATGCTGCTACTTTAACAGTGACGGCGCTCTTTGTGTCAGCAGCCTTGTTGTTACTGTCTGCAGAGAAAACACTGCCCCCAAGTGGTAAGACACACAAGCACAAGCAAATGCATACACACAAAGTGGCTCATCTTAAACTGTGTGTGTGAGTGTGTGTGTGTGTGTGTGTGTGTGTGTGTGTGTGTGTGTCCAGAGAGGTCAGTGTCCAGATTGATTGACATACTGATAGCCTCAGGTCTGCCTCAGAGCGGCTCATTTTCTTTTCTACAGACTTCCATATGGAGCACACTCGCCTATGGGATAATTCAGACTGCCTGACATAGCCTCTGGATACATGATGTAAATCTGTATATACACACACACACACACACACACACACACACACACACACACACATAGGCTCAATGCATCATGCGCTTAAAATTCACAGGCCAGAGGAAATTTACATTGTTCATTTAAGCACAGAAACGTTAAAGTGGGTTTACATAAATATACAAGTCAATGATGTGCGTGGTGCTACTATTCATTCATTTTTTTAGATGTCTACTCGACCTGACATGTCAAAGTGAACTCACAAAGTAAATAACGGAGAGTACTATTCACTGTGTGAAAATAGTGACATAATGTTTTCAGTAGGTTTGGTAGAGCTAAGGGGACATTCACCCTTGCAAGCTGTAGCAATCCTGCTTTATATCTTAAACATGGTCAATATCAGACAGTATGAAGAGACAGAGACAGACGAATTTGTGCAGAAAGAGATGCAATTTTTTTTGTTATGTTTTCTTGTGGAGCAACAGCTGATACTTTTGTACAGAGGTGCGTGTGGATGCAGAGTTGGAGGAAACACGACCCCTCAAGTTTTGCTTGTACGGAATATTCTGATGTGTTCATCCACACTGAGGACGGAAATCTGACCCAAATAAATCAGAATTGAAAAGATCAGATTCCAGGTGTTTCGTGCCGTTCACACTCTTATGAAAAACAAAACAAAAAAAACAGATCTGAGTCACATACGAGCAAAAAAAATGTGACTTTGCCTGCAGTGTGAGAAGGTCTACGGAAATTGTTACCACCTGTCATATGGGATAGTAGAGAGAGTCTAATGTTTGTATTCTGTTATTGTATTATTGCAGAATTCGTCATTTGAAAATACTTTAAATCGAACATGTAGCATTGGTTTCCTGATAAAAATTAGATGCTATAGATAGAAGAAGGTTTCTTGTATCTTAACTTGAATGCTATTAATTGTTTTATGATATGAACGCAGCTATTGAGTTGCATTGTGAGTCACTGCAAGAGATCCAAGGGTTTGGCATCTTGCCTCAGACGGGGTATTTTTGCTTCTGCTGCTTTGATCAGTCTTTTTAATATTTGTCCCTTCAGGCCCAGTGTACTTTTATTTTCAACAATTATATAACACTTTTAAAAGGCAATTTACTATTGGGGAATACAACCCAGTCTGTGTTCCCCTCCACCTCTTGCCTGCACTGACTTTATTGTTAAACCACTAGAATAATAGTTAACAGCATACAAGGACAAAATGTCTAAAGCCAGGCAATGAAGTGACAAAAAGACTTTTGCATAGAAGATATTCAATAATAAATCTTAGAAATAAAAAATAAAAAACAGCTAGCTTGAGGGCAGTTTGTAATTCCATTTCAAAAGAGCATAAACCAGTTCTCTCAAGGTTACATGAAATATCTTCCTATGTAAAGTAGTTCCTGGATCATGTACTTAGTTACAAGATTTGTTCTATTTAAGTGTCCCAGTAAGCCATGACAGTGACCCAGACTGCGCAATACCAGGGTCCTGGAACTGGCTCACATCAGTGCAGCGCAGCCATTAATAATTTTATTAATTATCCCTGTTACTTCTCCTGCTGTGATATGTCAAAACGCCTTGTCGGTAACAAGCCCTATGAGCAGATACATGGACTGGTCACTGACTCATGGCCGTTCTAGTCTTTTTCCTCTTAGTGATACGCCGCCACTCTACGTTCGTCCAGTTACGCTGAAAAAGGCATAACCCCTCTCATCACACAGACACACACACACACACACACACACACACACACACACAGCAGAGTTACTGGTCAGTGTTGAGTGCTCATAATTCATCCAGACATACACAGGTAAGCAGCTTGCACTTTCTGTGCCTCATTACTCTGGGGAACGCACTCCACAGCAATATGTTTGAATGTGTGCACTTTGCAAGTCAAAGGAAGTGCATGTGTGTGTGTGTGTGTGTGTGTGTGTGTGTGTGTGTGTGTGTGTGTGGAGTAAGTGGGTGAGGAGAGAGAGAGAGAGAGAGATGGTAGTGGGTATATATATATATGTATGGTTTACCTAAAGATAATACCAAAAGAAACAGTGAGATTATGACCCAGTAATAGCTCCACCTGCTTCTGTATGTGTGTGTTTGAGAGTGAGAGCTCATTAGCTAAGTGGTGTGTGTTTAATTGATGAACGGGTGACCTCCACCCTCTCTCCCTGCACTCTGACCTACAGCTGCTTCGCCCTGTTTGAGTATCACACATGGGGGGGGTGGGCGACACTTTAAACATTACATTAAGCACACGCGCAGAACGGCAGACTTGATGTTTTTTAACACCCTTTTCCAGTCCAGTACCTACACCCAACTGATGATGGAGGTGTTTGTACGATCAATGAACACTGTGTGTATTTTTGAAAAGGAACTTAAGGGACTGGTTGACCATTCTACTTAAGAGTCACACGCCAGAAAGTGCAAGGGGCAAGATTTGGCCAGCTAAAGGTTTAAGTATTAGAGAAAAGATTCATCGAATTTAATAATAATAATAACAATAATTGACTTTTTGATCAAGTAATCGATTAATCAACTAATTGTTGTAGCTCTTGTTGTTACTACTGACCCACAAATGAATCATTTCCCATTTTCTTTCCCTGTCTTACAAAATAAGCACGTAAAAGTGAGTTCCTGGGGCGGTCGGTACATATTGGGTAAGCGGCCGCCCCGTGTGTGGAGGCTATAGTCCTCGCTGCAGCTGGACCCGGTTCGAATCCCGCATCGGACGGCTAATTTCCTGCGTGTCACTCCCCCTCTCTCTGCTTCCTGTCTTCTTTCAGCTGTACTATCAATAAAGGCCAAAAAAATAATCTTAAAAAAAAAAGTGAGTTCTTAAAACATTTATGTTAACAATTTCAAGAAGTATCACGACCAGCCAATTTTATTTTGATTTATTCACATCACATGGGGATTCTTATCTGACCGACACCGACCTTTGGCCTTCTGGTTACAGAGAGGTCTCTCTCTAACCACCAAGCACCAAATCAGCGGGCTCTTCTCCAAATATTTAGTGAAATTGTAAAAGAAGAAATTAATGGGACGTTTGTCTGCACTTGACCGATTCACATAAAACAGCCAGTCTTGTATTCGCCGTGAAAGCTTCTGAAAATGATTGATTTCAAGAGGTAACCATAAGGTCAAACCTGAAGTATTCAATCACTTCCAGCATGACACAAAGAGAGAGAGAGGGGGGAGGAAGTACCTACAAAGAATCCTTTCACCAAAAGACTAAAACCTGGGACATGGCTACCCCCTACTGGACACAATATAAATGACACCCCTGAGACTAAACCCTGCACACAATGCACTTTTCACTTGATAGTAGGTATTCATAATGGAATACTGGACACTTGGGAAAAGTAAAGAGCAGCACTCTAGGAGGCCAGACAAGGCTGAACAGTAAAAAAAAGTGTGCTTTACCGTCATAAAGCATGAAGCAGAGAACAGAGTGCTTGCTGTAAGATGACGGGGCGTACAACAATCACCCCGTGTTTCCAGAATATTGTGATTAGAGCCCTGTAGCAAGGAAAAGAGAGAGACAGAGAGAGAGAGAGGCAGACCTGTGGTCACCAGTGAGCGTTATGTCAACACAATGAATGTGATAATTCACTTAGCAGAGGTACGGCTGTAATGGGACTGAAATAGCCAAGAGTCTGGTGGTTAAATGTCTCCAAATGTGAGATTACAGCCTTCGAATTTAAAGCTGAATGGGGTTTGAACCTGAATTAAACTGCAGTCACACGGCCAACAGGCGAACGCAGACTGGAAAAATGAATGATGCCTTACAACTGGAAAAACATGACACAGAATTCCACTGCAGCGTTAAACAAGACTAACTAACTATGAAACTAAGTTATAACCAAGCAGAATGACATAAGACAGATGTAAATATAACTTTATGTGTCTTTAGTATTGCACAAACCCCAAGGTGCAGCTGAGCCTGGTGGTAATGTCATTACTCTCACAGGCATTTGGCCAAAAAAAACAAAGTATTTGATCAAATTCTGATTATGGCACAAGATGAAAAGGCGTGGGGTGTGGTAATAAACGTCTGAGCTGAAATTTCATGTAAAAATCAATTTAATAGTTCAGTCTGGACCAAAAGTGGAGGAGATATAGGGACATAGAGAGAAAAAGAACAAAAACAGTCTGATGAGAAAAGATGCCTATTATCCAAACTTACTAAGATCTGTACCACATGATTTCTTTCGTTTGGGAAAAACACCTCCAAGTGTTTGTTTGGCATCTAGATGGATTAAGGGCGACGAGCTTAAATAGGCCACTTCAGCTGTAATCACAGACGCAGTGGAGGTATAAACACAATGCATCTAATTTTAGCCACAAAATCCATCATTAGAAGTGTTACCAAACCATGGAGGGGGGTTATAAAAGTGAGCATCCTAAAATACATCTTGTATACATTAGGGATTGTTTACCCACCGTTTTAAGTCATGTCGTACTCAGATGCTTCTAGATCTAACAAGAATTTCCAGCCAGGTTTTTGAGACTGGGCTAAACGAGGACACCAGACTGCTCAGCGTAGCCAATTATTCAATGTTTACAATGGCAGCAGCAGCAGCAGCAGCCTTGATAGAATGGAGCTGATAGATGGACTGTGAAGGACACACACATATATACACAAAAAAAAGGGTATGCACACACACAATCGCCAGAGAGATCTGGGTTAGTGTGCTGTGCGGATACTGAGACAAACAAATACCTTGTGGCTGGATTGCGAGCACGAGAAGCTGTGATTACAGCCGACACGAGCAATCCAATACCAGAGGAACGAGTATTGATTCTGCCCTGTTGTACCTGCGTCTGCATTCATCATATTATCTGTGATTATTGGTGAGTAAATGAGGGGGGGAAATGTTTCACCGTGTCGTGCAATCTGATCCATTAAAAACCACGCAGATGACACGAGCAGCATCTTGGTATCTCATCATCATAAGCTTTCTGCAGTTTCTTTTGAACTGAATCCGTGTCTACATTTTCCGTGAGGCTTTGGGGTTTGTGTTTAACTTTGTTTCCCCCCATTTCAGAAGGGGGCAATTACTTTAAATCAATGGTGGTGGTTCACAGTGTGCAAAACATTTTTAAACAAGCACCAAAAAAAAAGCCACGCCGGATTATTCTTAAACACGGACATTAAGCGATCTGCAGCGTCACGTTTTGTACTGCTGCACGGGGCTTATTCGGATAAGCTGATGAAAATGTTAATACACTCACTGCAATAAACTAAAGCTATTAGCTAATAAGTTAAGGTAAGGTTATATATGCGTTATGCAACCTGAGCGGAAGATCTGCAGGCCTTATCCAGGGCTAAAAAAATAAATTTGAGGGGCGAGAAAACTTCAGATCATTTAATAATCTGTTTTATTTTAACCCCTTGACCCCCAACTAGGTGACCCTGGGGACAAAAAACTCATAAAACTGTACTATTGTCATATTGCACATTAAATTAAACAGGAGAGACTCTGCTAAAAACACATATAGATCATATTTACACACACCAAACACAACTCAAACTTGGCAGAGGTAACGTGCACATATGCTGCCGTGCTTTGATTTAGATTTAAAGAGATACTCATCGTAAACGTGTGAATTTGCATTAAGCGGAGATGAAATCTTTCATTTACGCTGCGTGCCATCTGAGACAGTGACACACATACTGATACTCACACATCTGAGTGTTATTATGAAATTATTCAAATGGGCCGTGTAGTTGCAGAGATATACTCTTAAGAAGTTCCTTTCCTGTACTGAACTCCATAGAATGTGAAAGATCATACACAGTGTGGTGCAACATCAAAACGTATGTAAAAATAACCCACACCCAGTGATGTTGTCAGAAATGTGACACACAGTAAGTACAGTGAAGTGTTTGGGTGGTGTAACAGCAGCACTATAAGATGAAGAAAAAAGGAAATAAAGTTGCTGGTTACACCTCAGTTTCTTTCCTCTGTACATTAGTGTGATTTTATTAATTTTTTAAAGAAGGTGCTGTAAGCTTATTTGTCTTCAGGTCTCACTTAAAACTTTCTGTTTCTAAGAAGATTCAGCCTCGAGGTTAGGCTTTAATGAAAGATTTACTTTACATTAATGTGGCGCTTTTAAAGCTTGTTTAGTTGTTCTGAGAAAGGGTGCAGTGGAAGATTAATTTTTAAAAAATGCAGACATATTTAGTAAATTTGACAGAACATCCATCAGAAATGCAACTTCATGAGCACGAGTCCTCCTTCCCGATTGTCCAGGAGGTGGCAGTGGAGGGTGACTGTGCAGTGTTGAGCCTCCCCGACTGTGAAAAGCTCCTGCTCTCAAAGAATTACATGCCCTATTAATGTCTTCTCTTCTCTCCTTCCATGATGACCCACTGGCCTGCAACCTCAAGAACTGGACCACACTTCAGAAGCCTCACATGGCAGGAACAAAACCCCCTTTGCTTCTTGCTACAAATCCTATTTAGACCACACACACACACACTGTGAACATGGGAATCCTTGTTTTTATTTAATTCACTCTTGTTCCGTCTTCTCATTCAGTCTGATCGACTCGGTTAGATTTGCTCTGATCCTGTGCTTTCCTGGCTGACGTCCTGGGAAAACAGGAGGAAAATCCTCAACAAGCTCAAACTCCCTCAGACAGACAAACGTCTACTTTGAAAAAGGGGGGAGCTAAATCCAAACGGAAAAATGCACCCTGTGAGTCCCTAAAACAAGCCACTGGACTTGTAGATTTTAAGGCCTTGGTAAGTGTTGCTGGCTGCTTGCTGCTGGTTTTGTTAAGTCCAGAGGCAACCTGCCGGCTCCAAACCATCACACCTCACTAACTAATGGCTGTTGAAAAGGTGAGTTTAAATTGGGAGCTTCTCCACAGGAGTCCCTACTTAAACACCTACTAGAGTGGCCTACTTCTACAGTATATTCAATTAGCAGTCAGCAATAATACTGGCACTGCGGCCAACGGGGAGGAAATCATTCCCACTCAGACACCACAGAGGAAGCAGCTAATATCGTATTACAATTCAGTATATAATAATGAATGATCTGTGAGAGGCAACGCCAATCTCTCTGTCTGTGTCCATAAATCTCTGTTCTATTTCTGTTTGGGATGTTTATTAGAAGACTGCAGGATTATGGACACGGACAATCAGAAACGTAGACAACAGTTCGTGTTTTTATGAGCTGCGACACATGCATAAATTTAAAATAATAATAATTTCATAAACTTATCGCTATTTCTAATTATTCAAATTTGGCTTGGTGGTTAATAACACTTTCTTCTCTGGTCTGACAAACTCGGATGCACATATTTATTCTGGCTTTACACAGACTTGCACACACAAATGGTATCATGATGCAAAACAGGATCAATCGGCACCGTGATCTAAATATTTGATGGTCAGCATGTGATTAATTCTGCTCAGCTGTGAGTATAACGTCGAGCACTGCAGGATGCCATAGAATAAGTTTCACCTCATGATCCTGACATGACAGATAGAGGGTGTGCACGGCTCCTGCATGGCCTTGACAACAAACCAAATACTAACATGACTCTTTCTCCGGTCCCTGCCCTGTATCGAGTGGTTACAAAATTGTTGTCCTGCAGGTCTGACTTGTAATGACACACTTCAAAAAAGTTGTAACTCTGACTTAGTAGATGACATGTACAAATCAAATCATGACCTGTAGCAGTGCGTGTGGGTCATATTTATATGTAAAGGGGCATTTTCAGGTTTTCGCTCCTCTTCTACATTCATCTGCTTATGTGCTTCCCCCATGTGTCCAACGCAGCAGTTTTTTTGCAAACCCTCATTTCCTGCCTTCAGCTGCCCTGTGGCATCCTCTAATTCCCTATCTCCACTTTCCTTACTCACTCTCTCCATCTCCAGCTTTCCTGTCGCTATTGGTCGGCCAGACACGTGCTCAAACGTGCAAATTCTCCTTTCTTCACCCTCTCGGTCCTCCTCCCTCTTATTCTCTCTCTCTCTTTATGGTTTGCTCCACCGCTCTCTCGCTTTCAGCATGCCTCTCACACTTTCTTTCTTCCCCTTTTTTCGTCTCCCCCTCTCTCTCTCTCTCGATCTCTCTACATGCAGCTCACATGCTCTGCTCTCAGCACACGCCATCAGCTCCATCCAGCCTGGCTGCAGTATTGATGAAGGGAGCATTATTGAGCAGTACAAATTTGCTTGGCAATAGATAGAATTTTTTGAGCTCTTCCCAACGTCCACGCCATACGATGCATTAAAATATATTTAGCTACCAAGCCTTTGGGATTGGTAGCTAAATATTTTTTTTAATAAAAAGCATTAAAAGCATTAAAGCAACAGTCTGATGTTTTGGGAAATACACTTATTCGCTTTCTCACCAAGAAATATGTTGGCTTAGCTTAGAATAAAGACTAATATAATAACAATTGTAGTTTTACAGGGTGATGTGGCGCTGTTGAGCCATAGAAGTGATGATAGATAGATTTGTTTGACATCAGTTTTACCTTATTGCCAGTATTTATGCTAAAGCTGACAGGCCGTCTTCGTATTTAACAGATAGTTATGATAGTTGTGTTGATTTTCTCATTAGTACGTAGGATTTAGGCCATCTAGCCGTTACAGATTACAGATGGCAGACCAAAAGAAATATGAAAGGCCCAATCAAGAGCAAGTGTTCTGGGCTACTGTAGAAACATGACAGACTCTGTGGAAGAGGAGCTGCAGCGCTTATACACACTAATGAAAACATAGTTATGTATTTTAGAATTGATGTTACACACGGGACCTTTAAACAGGACCAGTGTGTGTGTAGGATTTAGTGGCATCTAGTGGTGTTGCAGATGGTGTTCACCCTCCTTTCCAACCACGTAGAAAAAAAAACCTACAGTGGCCAAACAAACAAATCAAAAACACAAAAGGTCCTATCTGAGGGCAGTGTTTAATTTGTCCATTCTGGGCTACTGTAGAAACATGGCATGCAACATAACAATGATCATTATTGTCAAGTAATTTACATGAATGAAAACATGTTATGCATATTTCGATTTGAAGAAGTCCAAACATAAGAGGGCCTTTGTTTGCATGGCATCCCTCGCTCTCTCTCTGCTCTGTCTTTCCTGCAGCTGTCTCTATGAAATCTCACAGAAATGCTGAAAACTACTCTTAGGAAATAAGACTTCTTTCGAACAAACTGTAGATAAACTTAAATATGAAGCATCGGGGGCGCCCATATCTCTTAGTGATTAAGATGCCAATCATGGACTGCAGGTCTTCATTTCCTGTCATCTCTCTTCACTATCGCTATCTAATAAAGACATGAAGTTATTTTTAAAATACGGGGAATCTATGCACACATCGGACAAAAAAATATATACCCTTATGCAACAGTGCATGTATATAATGTGTCCGTTTATTAAAATCTTTCTGTGGTGTGTGTCATATATCTGCTGCAGTTTTAGATCTTCTTCAAAGTGAAAACCTGAACAAGTTATTTCAATCCTGACAGACTCCAGCTTCAGCTCTCAGCCTGATGATACCACCGGAACAGACCCACAGTGTTCCAGTCGGCTGCCTGCTCTCATCTTCAGTCAAAGACTTACATACAGGCTGGGCAAAAACCCCCCGGACAAAAAGTCAATGCAGTTTACAGTGCAATGTGTGGGAACATTAGTCAGGTTAGAGTCAGCTCATTCCATGCAGAAAAGGTCTATAGTGCTACGACTAGGCACTGCAAGCTGACAGATATATATCCCAGGAACTGTATTAGCATTTAGACTCACTAGTGCTCTGCCTGGAAAAGTTATGACTAATGAATGCTATTATACTGGTGTCGCTTTATATCACTTTCACACTTACAGCCCCAGCATGTCTTGGCATTCTGATCCATTTTAATCTTGGGAGGAAAACTTACATCAATGCCTCCGTCGCTGAAGCTTGCCATTGTCTAATATGAAAAGCGTTTACTATCTGTATTCAACAAGGCCGACCGATGTTTAATCTTTCATCAAGGGTGGACTGTTGGGACGACTTACAACAGAAGATGTATTTGCACTGATGGGAAACGTACAATACGCCAAAGGTCAGTAAACGAGCTCTTCCGAGTTCCTCTTTCATTCAAATATATCTCCAGCAAACTTTATTTGCTGTCATTACATAGGTGCCAACTGCACTCTGCCAGGCCTCTAAACAACTGCATCATTGTTACGCCTGTAATCATGGTGACTAGGACTCACTCTGTTATTATTGCTACTGGTCTACTAGAGTCATATAGTCAGCCAAGTGTTTCTATGGCAACATTAACAACAAAAGGGCCTGACGGTCCACTTATTTTAAAAGGTGACAGCCCAAACTCAAGTGAGAAAAAATAAAGTGTAAAAGCCATGACCTGTGACCTGAACAGATGTGTTTGATGCGGCTCCTGCAGCGACTTGCACAACACTTTGTGTGTTTTTGTTGGTGCGAGTTAACGCGTTCCAACAAAAACACAAAGTGGCATGGCAAAGATCATAATCTGACTACTTACATAATATACTGTAGTTCATCAGAAAGGCCGCCCCTGCAGGCTGGAACTTCAAGCAGGTTGTTCCTCTCGTTATGCTTCCACCTTTTTCTGGACTTTTGATGCCAGTACTGATAAATATCTAAGGAGTCAGATGACTCTCATACATTATGTGCTCTGGCAGACTTCCACACGATCTGCATCTAGGCCAATCATAACCTTTTTTCTGAATACTGGACAGGTCTGATACGCTGACTATACAGAGGAGAGCGACCATATTGGCTGTTCTGATGTGGAACTCTTGAATCCACTCTTGTTTCACTATTAAATAAACTGGATGGTAAACCTCTCTCTAAAATCAACAGCAATTAAAGATTTTGTTGACGTGAAAGATGTGTTTACTTCCAAGAGGACTTGGTAAGTTAAATGAACAACTACGCTACATCGCCCATTTTGTTGCTCTGATTGGTTTAACAACTACGCTACATCGCCCATTTTGTTGCTCTGATTGGTTTTAGGTTTATCCAACTGCACCCACAGGCATTTTACCCTCGTCTACCCTCGTTGATAACACCCCTTGGAAAATGAAAATTAACAGAGAGGTTGCAGACTAATTTATATTTGCTAATTGGTCCGGTGATGCCAGGCTAGAAATCAGTATTTGGAAGTATAACAGACATGACAGCACAAAAAATGAACTTGTCAGTGCTCATTGGTGGGCAAACTATGTAATAGTGACATATTATTCCATATTATTTCAAATGATTTCAAGTTCTTCTCATTTATCAGCCAACATATACAGCGATCTAGGTATATCTGCAATATGCTGATACTGAGGGTCAATTTATCGGTCTAGATCTACCACAGAGTAGCATAGCTGTGAGTAAGATAGAGAGGAAGTACAGCTGTAATGATACATTGATTAATTCATTAGCTGGTGATATTTTGATTAATAATTAAAGTCATTTTTCAAGCAAAAATGCCAAACGTTACCCAGCTGCAAGCTCACAATGTGAGGAATTTGTGATGGTAAACTGATCAGTGAATCAAGAAAATAATCACAGAGATTGACCAATAATAAAAATAATCAGCGGTTGCAGAGAGATGCTGCAAGAATAGGAATTTCCTTAAGCATTGGTAAATTTCTTCAACCTCCATCAAGTACTGCTTCTCTCTTTCTTACACACACACACACACATATTGACTCATGAAACCACATGTTGCACAATACCAGTAACGAGCAAGACCAAAAAGAACGCAGACTAATGATGAAACGAAAACACAAGATCTTGCTACGATCTGTAAGAGATAACTCGAACTTCAAAAGGACAACGAGAGCAAAAGTTGGACGATGGTGAAAGATATCACTTATAGATAGTGGCAACGTCTTCAAAGCATCTCCTACTACTCCGCCTACGCATCTATAGTCAACACGAACGAAAATACCACAACACAACCGCGCTTGCAAATCATAGCTAAAGCGCATTTAAATTTACAGAAGTTGGCATCGACCCAGCCTGGTACGTGGTGTTTGGTCAGCACATTGAACAGAAGTGATAAAAGCTAGAAAGAGTCTTTGAAGACTAGACTCGTAGCTGCAAGGCCAACTGATTGGCTTTCGTGCTTCCGAACACGCTCCGCTCAGCTATTTATGTCGATGAACTCCAAAATGTAACCGCTGCACTGCTTGTGTTGATGATCCTGATGTTCTTCGCAAATGATGCAGTTTTCTCTCTGCACGAATCTGCAACAAGCACGTCATGTTTTTTTTTCTGTGAAACTGAAACTGACACCTGAAACACAACATCCGTCACTCAGCCTGATCGATGCTGTGCGTGACGATAATTATAGAGTCAACCCAAACAACAGATTCAGTAAAAAAAAAAAAGTATCAATGTGTCATCACTTGCAAACTGTTTTCATTGACTCATCCTATGATAACTGTTGGGGGACATGTGTCCAGTATAATGACACTAATTCAGCTTGTGGTTCTAGGTTTGTGTAAACTCCTCAATAATTTTGCAGGGTCAGATATTTACAGACATCACTAAGAGGCTGTGCTACATTTGTGCTTTTGCTTATTACCAGCAAACATAAAGTATAACTGAGGCTCATGGGAATCCCATATGTTTGCGGGCATTTAGTCATAAAACAAATCACTGGACTTAAAATGATGACCTGATAATGACACTATATAAAGTCATATTCAGTCAGAGCGACCAACAGAGCATGCCAACCACTGTGGCCAAAAAAACAGAACAAGCAAATTAACCTCAATCCTCGAGGCACTGTGAGCGATGCATCATGAGAGAACCTCATACCTGCACAAATTCAAAAAAATAAAATAAAAAATCAAAGCAAAAAAGACGCCACTGTGCTTGTCACGCTTTCTGAACAACAATAAATGATGTCTGGAAAAGCGCAGAGCGAAATCACTACTTCTCTGTGCAATGGGTGACTCACGTCACAGTCTGGCTCCAAAACACATCTCATTTATATCATATTATACAAAAGCATCGCAGTCAAAAGGCTGCGTAGCCTCGGCTCATAGAGATTTTGACATATTTCGGCTGATAAGATCTCTTCTCAGAACAGCTGTGTTGGGTACAGACTGTGATTGTCAGTTTGTTTTATTGCATCCTGCATAGACGGCTTAGCGGTTCGAGGCGCTGACCTGTGAACTGCAATGTCCCCATTGATGCGTGTCATTCTCCCTCCTCCCTCTATCTCTGTCTATCTCATAATTTCCTGTCACGTCTCTGCTGTTGACTCTTTTACGCTGGGACGACGTATGCCTTTACTCTTCTTATTAGCGCAGATTTTTGGTAACATAAGCCCCCGACATGACTGCCAAACATCACCCTGAGTAGAGGATGTGGGTCTGCTATGTGATGCTAATATAAGGACGATGGAAATATGTAAATCGACCAACATCACGCACGCAGACTCCCCAGAGTGTTTCTTGCAAGTTCTCAGCAAGATACCATGATCTGCTCCTCTGAGCTTCAACCCCTCTGTGTGTGTGTGTGTGTGTGTGTGTGTGTGTGTGTGTGTTTGCCAGACTGAGCGAAGTCAGTTCAGATGTCGAGGTTGAGGAAAGATAGCCACTTCTTAAAGTGGGGATATTTCTTTTTTTAATGCGTGATGTGGTGCGTGTATTTATGTCTACGTGCGCCGTCTGTGTGCCTGAATGAGATCAGACATGGGAAGTTGTAATCTGCTTAAATCACAAGAGATCAAAGTCAAGTGACGGCGCATTGGCTGAAATGTTTTTTCCTCCCCCCTCGAGTACACATTGCCTGAATGTGAATGTTTGTTGTGGTTTTCGAAGACAAAAAGCTCGTCTCATCAGCTGTGAGAAGCCCTTCGGCGGAAGGCAGGGCACGACTCGACAAGCAGAAAGTGAAAATGTGTGTAAGTGAATGAATCAGAGAAAGAAAGAGAGAGAGAGAGAGAGAGAGAGAGAGAAGAGAGAGAGTGAGTGTGATTGGGTGTGTCTGCATGCCCTGATTCCACTGTGACCCTGACCTGGATAAGCGTCTTAAAACAGGGGTGAATGCATGAATGGCTGCATGGATGGATGAGCTTTGTGTATCTGTCACTATACTGTGAGAGAAGAGGGACCAAGGTCAAGAGACGCAGACAGCAGGCCAGAAGATGCTGTGAATATTTTGAGATGCATAGATATCACTGAGGCCGTCTGTCGAGGGTATGCTGCCAAACCTCATCATCCATATGTTGTCAGACATGCTTCGGCAGTCTACACGACTCAGAGTAGAGTCATTAAATGCAATGTCATTATTTTCAATATGTAAAATACTGTCGGCTCCTTTCACTGATGATACGGCATGAATCGGCAATGTACAAGGAAAAAAAAAAACTATCAGGTACAAATTTAGTGAGCTTGAAGTTCATTATTGACCTTGGAAGAGCAGTTTTACAAAACAGTCAATACGCTTGCGGTTCACCCTACGATGGCCAAGAAATTTGGGAAAACACAAAAGGCCCTACGTTTGCCAGCGTCTGGTTTGTCCATTTTGTGGACAGATCTGCCAATAGATCCCTTTAAATCTGACACAGTGAACCTTGAATACATGGACTAAGAATGATGAAGAGCATGCTTCATGGTTTTATGGATATCTAATCGACCAAATGATTCATCTCAACTCTACTGTTAAGAGAAATCTAGACTCTAGTTTGTCAGATTCACACATTTTCTGTGTCTACTTTAATCCTTATCAGAGCTAAGCCCCACTGTCTACATATCCCAGCATACACTGGGAAAAAAAAAAGGCCAGACCACGTCCCACAGCATCCATCAATCTCAGTGCGGCCACAGGATTCTTCATTTATTGACAAATTGCGTCTGAAATGGGATTATTTCACCACTGACCATGTTTTCAATGACTGCATATCAGAAAACTTTAATATCTTAAGTGCATGGGTTTTTTTTTTTTTTTTTGGAGGGGGGGATTCCAGCACATTCCTGCAGCAGCAGCCGGCACCGTGCAGCAGCACCCTGGGGTTGGCCGCACCGTTGGTATCACCTAATTGATGCCTTTCGTGGGCTGTCGGTGACGTCGCTCCAATAGCATCGTGCCATTAAAGTAAGCCCCCACTCTCTCCACTCTCTCCAGTCCGAATGCACACAGATCCACTGCGCTGCTGCTGCACACACGCCAGCCCTCCCACCCATCCATCCATCCACCCCCCCTGCAACCACCACTCACGTCTGGGGGGAAAATCACGCCGTGCATCTTCCCTGCAAGACTGGCTACCAAAACTGGAAGCACACACACACACAAAAACACACACACACCAGGGAATAAATGTTGTGACAAATGCAAGAAAAAAAAGTTACATAATCAAGCAGCGTGTGGTGCGATAAAAGGGGTTTTACTCCTTATCCGCCTGGTATTTCCATCACTACTGCAAGGAAATGAACTGTCACATCTGTCAACCCTCCTTTTGCAACAAAAATCAATCAAGAGGCCATCGGTAGGCTACTGGGATGGAAGAGAGTGCAAAATAAGCTGAGGGGAGGGTATGCAACTATGGATGCAAATGTTGCAGAGTCAAGTGGAGACCCGTATAGATGATACCCAGTCTGGATCCCATAGCGTAAATGGCAACTTCCCACTCCACAGAGTAACGCGTCTGTGTGATAAAAATACATTTTTTTTTGCCATATGTGCGCACAGTCTATACCGCCGACGCACCGGGCAGGAGCGCCCCGGCGTCACACGGAGAGGGAACCGGTTGCCAACAAACCAAACCCCGGCAAACAAACACTTCACCTCCGCTCTCACTCTCACTACGACGTACAGTCATCATCAGCCACCACCACCACCAGCCGCCGCCGCCGCCGCCGCCCCGCTTACCTCCGATTGTGACCCGCTCTGTCTTTCTTCCCCTTCGGCCTCCTTTTTCTGGCCTGGATGGCCATCACTGCCGGGGTGAGGTTCGGTTTATCCACGGGCATGACCGAGGTCCGAGTCCGGGGAAGGGTGGAGGAGGGAGAGAGAGAGAGAGAGAGAGAGAGAGAGAGAGAGAGAGGGAGAACAAACACACATCATCAGGCTTTTTTAAAGCTGGCTGGCATGGGTCATTTGGCGTCGTTACGCGCGTAACTTCCGCCACCTTTCATATTAAATCCGAGTAAAAGTGCCGTGGCGCGGCTGAGTTACAGGCTGAGGAGATACGCACCTTTCCTGGAGCTCATGTTTCCTCCTCTTCCCCTCAGCAGGAGCGGGCAGCTCGGTGGCAGCAGCCGGGTTCTCTGTTTCTCTCTCTCTCTCTCACACACACACACACACACACACACACACACACACACACACTAACCTCTCTACCTAAAGATGACACGCGCTCCCTCTGTCGTTTGAGACAGGAGTCGCGTGCACAAATACACATTTCTACCTAAAGAGAAAGAGTGTTTTGGGGTGGCCCAGCCCAGGTACCACTGAGGGAATATTCAGACAATCCAAAAATGTGTATTAACTACAGTTTATATATTAAACAGTAGCCTTTATACGTAGAAACACATGTTCCCAGCATGCACTGGAAATGTGTTAACTCTCACTTCTCCATTGTAGTGGAAGTTAACCATGCACACTTGCACTAGGCTAGTACTTTTACTAAGGATGAATGTATTATTATAATTACAAAATTGTTACTTAATGTGTAAAACAATTAGATATTAAACCAGACTGCTTGTGTGTGTGACAAACAGTACAATTTCCCAAATACTACTGCAACTTACTGTACTTAAAGTACATCCTTGAGTTTATTCCTTTCATGGAACGTTCTACTCGCACCCCATTAAACCTAAAAAAAAGGACATATTGTACTTATTACTACAATAGTCAAGTCAAATCAAGACAACTTTATTCCATCATATCCCCGGTGTAAAGTCAAGCACAGACCACAGTATGGAACTAGCTGGAGAGGTGCCAGTTCAACTCCGACTGATACATGCCTGCCCATCACTGCGCTATCTCTCCATATTTTGCATGTTTTTATGCCTTTTGTATGTGGGGAGGTTGTTTTTCAGCTCTTTATGTGTAAATCCTTGAGTGGAAAAGTAATATAATGTAGTATAAAGTGTATATTTTGTAGCACGTCAGTACTTTTAAAGCAAAACATCTTGCAAGACTTTTGTTTTCTTAAATATTGGCTATCTGTGGTATTCAAGTAAAGTATTTTTTTTTTCCATCAGTACTTCTTGTTGATCAGATGAAGAAGCACAGGATCATTTTGAATCATATCGACTTAAAAATGAAAAGGGTGGGGTACCCTAGTGGCTTTGGGGATTCAAGATGAAGAACAGGAAACGTGTCTGCAGCTGGAGCTCCTTTGTTGTATGTCATTCTCCAACTCTTACTACCTCATCCTTCTATTGTTGTTTCTCTTATAAAAGCATAAAAAAATGCTTGAAAAAATAGTATAATCGTTGAAAAAGTGCAGTAGTTTAGCAGTGAAATAGTATAATCGTTGAAAAAGTGCAGTAGTTTAGCAGTGAATCTAATATACTAACCCTCAGTTACACTTCTACACAACATCTATGTACTGTATCAGTACAAAATCTTGGTAGCAAGCCCAGGATGCTGCTTCTATACTATTTATAGTGTTAGCTGTGTGTGTTTTTTTTTTGTGTGTGTTCCTGTCTACAGCCACTCTGCTTTATGCTTTTTCATCAAGGTTTGTTTTGACATAGATTTTGAGGCCGTATTGCAACATTGCAGTTTCCGTTTGGATATTATTACAGTTTTATCTTGTCTTTCACGCTGCACAAAATCTCCATTACTCTTGGTTAGTATGAGGAACAGCACAGTCATAAATAATGTGAAAGTATTAGTTCGGGCCTCACTGCTCCTGGTGCGGTGGTACAGCTCTCTGACAGACAAGTGAGAACTGGACTTACTTTGAAGATATTGATGATAATATCCACGTACAGGAGCTCCATGGCAAAGTCTGAAATCACAAAAGATTTCATTGGCAGATTGCCATGGTACACATCTATCAGTACAAGTACAGTAATTATAATCCATAATTCCTCACATGTTGTAAAAAAGGAGAACCTATACTGTAGGCAGTAACAAGACTTCCCTATAACATTGATATTTGCAAAGATTGCTTCCCTGCTTCTTTGAAATTACCAGACCATAACAATCTCTGCTCTCCTTTCATCTCTGGACACGGGAGATACTGTATACACACTGCTCTAGCATATCTTTATGCACAGAACTATAAGCAACAAAGTTTAAAGCTGAACTTTTTCAAATTTAGAAGTCATTAAATCTAATTTGACTTCAGGAAATGGCACCAATTTTTGTATATTGCTCTTTCTGAAACTCTCTGGAAGAGTGGTAACAAGCGACAAGGGAGGCAGTAAGGCTAAATAACTAACATCCTATGCTATTTAATCACTTCAGGTCACCACTAAGCACAACATGTTAAATTCTAGGCCACTTTCCCCGATGTGATTGGGACTGGCCAGAGGCGTGATGGTATGATGAGGTATTGGTAAAATGGAGCCAGCATTCTCCTTAACTGAAGAAAATGTAGGCCGAAACTTGTTTTTTAATATTGGTTTTAACTAAAGTACCTTAAGCACAGACCAGACACCTGGCAGTGTTGTAGTCAAGACCACTTAAACCAAATCAAGTTTAAGAGTGCATCGGAACCGAGACAAGATCAAGACCGAGTCAAGACCAAGACCAGACAGTCCATTTCGGTAGCTCACATTAGGTAATATTTGTTCTGGACGTTTGCAGATGAACTCTTTGCGGTTTAGGACGTTAAATTTTATTATAGAAGGTTTGGCTGACGTCTCCTACCAGACAGACACAATCACTTTCTTGGAGAGTGCTTGTGAAGGCGGACCGGGCACTTTACTTTCAATTACAGTAACAACGTACAATATTTACCACAGGATATTGTGGTGGATGGACTGCAATTCTTTCATTCTTACTTTCTTTTTTGCCTTTTAAATCAGTTGCTGTTGGTCCTGAACACACCATTCCTCTCCTTAGTTTTCTGTGCCAAGTGTCCACGCAAGTGTTTGCTCTTTAACTACAGACTGTAGAACAGCAGCCCAATAAAACAACAGCTTTTAAAGAGGCCAACACAGATACAAATATTTCAAGGAAAATGTCATTTGGGGCTGCAACTAATGATTATTTCAATAAGCCATTAGTGTGTTGGTTATTATTTTGATTAATCAGTTAATCACTTTGTTTATAAAATGGGAGAAAATTGTGAAAGGTGCTTGCTACAATTTCCCATGGTGATGTATTCATATTCTTGAAAAATTTGGGGCTTTAGCTTAAAAAATGCAAAAACCATTGATTAATTATCAAAGCAGTTGCTGGTGAATTTCAAACTCATTATAATTGTTGCACTGTCATTCACTATCCTAAACGCAGACACATTAATCAATACAGACACAGGAGGTTTCTTATGCACAGTTAACCTTGAAATACCATTTATAAGTAACTTGTGTCTCCTTACTGGGAACGCATGATCTGCGTCTCTTAACAACATGTGCAGACATCTAACACCGTCTACAGTGAAAAGGCACCGCTGGGATTCGAACCCAGGATCTCCTGTTTACTAGACAGGCGCTTTAACCAACTAAGCCACGGCGCCGATATCACGTCCCCCTTTCCCATGATTCAGAATCGGGACTCGTGAATATTGTGAATTATCATTAAATGTGTCATAGTTATATAGACTTACTCAGTTTGACTTCATTTCAAAGCTTCACCTGGAATAGTTTATTTGAGCTTTCTTTATATTTTCTCTCACAACCTGACAACCTACCTGTATCTTTCTGTGCCGTTAATGCAACAGGTTCCACATGTCCACGTCTCCATTAAAAAAAAAAACAATTATGAAACGCAGTTTTAACTCTATAAATATGATACACGTTAATACAGATGCTTTTTTTCACATATAACTTTCTAGGCCATCTCTGATATCTCACAGCCCGCTGGAGCCTCCACACCACGCCTCCTGATGCTTTTATGTCTATGCCTGCAGGAGGTTAATTAAAAAATATAAATCTTGCTGAATTTTTAGCGATGGGCACTGGATTTTCATAGATTCAATTCCTTTTTAGGATGCAAACAGTATGAGTGGGAAAAGTCCAAGCGACTCTGTGTCCTGTGAAATGAAGCCAACATAAAAACTGCAGTTCATCAAACAGCCACTTGAGGCTGGCTCCAAAAACAAGTCAATCTCCATAAGTCCCCATATTAAAATTCCTGACTTCACAGCAGAAGTAGATGGAAGATAGATTGTTTTGGTCGTTAGAGCTAATTTCCCTATTTATTTTTGAATAATACTGTAAGCCAGTGGAGCCAGGAGTGCCAAGATGGAAACGGACCAAGCCACCACACAGATACTGTGTCCATGTTTCATGAAGACTGAGCATTTTGTAATTGAATCCCCATAAGCACGTTAAAATGCCCAACTTCACAGCAGAAACAAACATGTAACTAAAAACAGTTTTAGTCTCTATAGCCAATTTCTCTGTTCATGACAACTGTACTGGCAGGTAAGTACCATTACACATGCCTTATTCGAGCACCCTGACGTTATTCGACCTCAGGTATGTCTTTACCAATATTTAGAATAATATTTATTTAGATTAGGAAGCAGTAAACTAAACCTTTCATATATGGCTAAGATTATTTATGATGGATGACTCTATTATATTGTGTTATGATAGCTTCAAGGACCTGTGTGTAGGCTTTAGTGAAATCTAGTGGTGTATCTGGGACTTTCAACCCTCTCACCTGCATAAATTCAAACCTCAATTTGAACAGGTGAGTTATATAAAGTACAGTTGTCATGAACGGGGGAAAATTATCTATAGAGACCAAAACTGTCTTTTGTACCAGGCTGTAAACATGTTTATTTCTGCTGTGAAGTTGGACATTTTAACATGGGGACTTATGGAGATTGACTCATTTTGCAGCCAGCCTCAAGTGGACGTTTAAAGAACTGCATTTTTTTTTTTTCATTTCACAGGCACAAAAGTCACCACTTGTTTATTGCATGTTAAAAAATAAACATGTAACTCGTGATAAAATGTTTAAATATCATTTTAAAAATTGTGGGTATCTCTCAGTGAGGCTCCTTGATTGACAGGTCGTTAACCAAACATTTTGCAGGGGGCGGGGCTTCATGATAGGATGTGTTTCCGGAACCACACACACACACACACGTGTGAGGAAAAGCTGGCGTGCATCGCTGTCCGTACTCTTCTGAATATCAGCAGACGGAGGTGAGTCAAAGTTTAAGCTGAGAAACAAACAAACAATGTTTCTCTCTCTGTTTACACCGACGCTCCAGCTAACTAGCCGCTAGCAGCTTGTAGATAATGACAAATGCGGCTGCGGCTAGCGGCTCTGCTAACTTTTGAGTTTGCTCAGCAGTATTTCTTTTTTTAATTTTTTTATCTTTCAGTACCTGCTCCAAGCTCGGTTCCGTTGAGAAGTCCCTGCAAGTGTTGGGGTCCACAACTGTCCTCTGCTGTCTCAGCTCCCACACCACACACACACAGTAAGTCAGTGCAGCTGCAGCGCGTTTTTATTTCCAAGGCCAGTCATGTTACTCAGTGTGTTGTCATCACTGCAATGCAATGTGAACACATGTTTTTTTTGCATGATTCAGAGATTCATCAGTTGCAATATGTTGCTAATATAGTGTATAAACAAGTTAACTAATGCACATGGTCTAAGTGACATAAGAATGTGTGATCCCAGTGATTTGAGTTGAAGTGTGTGTTGTGCACAAAATCACACAGCTGCAAGAACACAACCTGATTTACATCCAGGTCAAAGACAGCAAGGATGCAGGAGTCCTGCTGATGAGTCAGCATCATTACTGATGGAATAACTCCCAAGTCAAACATTTAAAAATTTAATCTACAAGTTCTTTTATTGTCAATTGCTGCATGCTGACATGTACATACAGGGTATTGAAATTTCGTTTCCCTCTTTTCCCAAACATGACATGTAAATATATAGATCGAATCAGAAGTACTTTATTAATCCCCGTAGGGAAATTGTTTTGTTACCGCAGCTCCCAAACGGTGGTGATAGCGAGAAAACAATAGTAAGAAAACAAAACTTTACAATATACCCTATACAATATCCTATTTTAAACAATATTACACATGTATAAACGTTAAATAGAACCAGTACAGTAAAAAAAAAAAAAACACAGTAACAGTGAGATATGAGATAATTTAGTTAAAAGTAAAAGATGTAAAAAAAAATATATACAAGCTAAAGACATCCTGTGGCAATATGGCACAGTGTAATGTAAACAGAATTATCAGTATAAATATAAATATATGTATGGCAGTATGGACAGAATAACAGTATTTACAGTTTACACACAGTGAGGTATATAAATAATTTAACTATGATATTAACCTTACACTTCAGAGTTTTATCTTGTTGTTTTTTTTAAATAGTGGTGTTTGCTTATATTTCTATGTGCAAAAATGTGATTTATTCCCCTTCCTGGCGTTATGAAAAAAACTTTGCAGGAGCAGTAACCATGTTGGTACCAGCGGGTAAATTCCGATTAACTAAACCTTTCATATATGGCTAATATTATTTATGATGAATGAGCCTGTCATGATGTGCTTTGATAGCTTTAAGGACCTGTGTGTAGGCTTTAGTGAAATCTAGTGGTGTATCTGGGACTTTCAACCCTCTGCATTAATTCAAACCTCAATTTGAACAGGTGAGTTATATAAAGTACAGTTGTCATGAACGGGAGAAAATTATCTATAGAGACCAAAACTGTTTTTTGTACCAGGCGGTAAACATGTTTATTTCTGCTGTGAAGTTGGACATTTTAACATGGGGGCTTATGGAGATTGAGTCATTTTGCAGCCAGCCTCAAGTGGACGTTTAAAGAACTGCATTTTGTTGTTTTTTTCATTTCACAGGCACAAAAGTCACCGCTTGTCTATTGTATGTTAAAAAATAAACATGTAACTCGTGATAAAGAGTTTAAATATCATTTAAAAAAATGTCTCTCAGTGAGGCTCCTTGATTGACAGGTCGTTAACCAAACATTTTGCAGGGGGCGGGGCTTCATGATAGGATGTGTTTCCGGAACCACACACACACACACACGTGTGAGGAAAAGCTGGCGTGCATCGCTGTCCGTACTCTTCTGAATATCAGCAGACGGAGGTGAGTCAAAGTTTAAGCTGAGAAACAAACAAACAATGTTTCTCTCTCTGTTTACACCGACGCTCCAGCTAACTAGCCGCTAGCAGCTTGTAGATAATGACAATGCGGCTGCGGCTAGCGGCTCTGCTAACTTTTGAGTTTGCTCAGCAGTATTTCTTTTATTTTATCTTTCAGTACCTGCTCCAAGCTCGGTTCCGGTAAGAAGTCCCTGCAAGTGTTGTGGTCCACAACTGTCCTCTGCTATCTCAGCTCCCACACACACACACACACAGTAAGTCAGCTGCAGCTGCAGCAGCGTTTTTATTTCCAAGGCCAGTCATGTTACATCAGTGTGTTGTCATCACTGCAATGCAATGTGAACACATGTTTTTTTTTTGCATAGATTCAGATGCATCAGTTGCAATATGTTGCTAATAATAGTGTATAAGACAAGATTAATCTAATGCATGGTGCTAAAGTGACATAAGGTGTGATCCACTGATTTAGAGTTGAAAATCACACAGCTGCAAGACACACAACCTGATTTACATCCAGGTCAAAGACAGCAAGGATGCAGGAGTCCTGCTGATGAGTCAGCATCATTACTGATGAAATAACTCCAAGTCAAACATTTAAAAATTTAATCTACAAGTTCATTTTAGTCAAGTCAACTTTATTGTCAATGCTGCTGTATGTGCAGGACATGTGAGTAAACAGTAGTAAGAAAATAAACTTTAACAATATATCCTATATGATATCCTATTTTAAACAATATATACACATGTATAAATAAAAAAAACAAGTAACAGTGAGATATTTAGTTATAAGTAAAATATGTAAAATATAAGTGGGTGTCGTCAGCATAACAATGAAAATTGATAGAAGCTATCCTAATGATTTCCCTAAAGGAAGCATCTAAACTGAATCAGAAGTGGTCCAAGTACAGAACCTTTTGGGAACCAATGACAAACTTTGGTTTCATGGAGGATTCATCATTGACGGAACAACTGAGATAGCCGATCTAAAAAGTACGATTTTAAACCAGCTTAGGGCGTTCCTTTGATGCCAATTCGATGTTCCAGTCTCTGTAAAAAGAATTTGATGGTCAATGGTGTCAAATGCAGCACTAAGATCTAACAGGACAAGTACAGAGATGAGTCCTTTGTCTGATGCCATTGGAGGTCATTTGTAACTTTGACTAATGCGGTCTCTGTGCTCTATGATGGCACTCTAAAATCCTGACTGAAACATCCTACAAATAGACTATTTGTATTGGAGAAAGTCACACAGCTGATTAGCTAACAGCTTTCTCAAGTATCTTAGACAAAAAGGGAAGGTTTGATATCGGTCTGTAGTTGGCTAAACCTCTGGGTCTAGAGTGGGCTTTTTAAGAAGGTTTAATTAAAGCTACCTTAAAGGACTGTGGTACATATCCCTGATAAATAAAGACGATTAATCATATCCAAAACGAATTACTAACTACAGGTAAAAATTTCCTTGAGCAACCGGTTGGGATGGAGTCTAAGAGACAGGATACGGCTTAGCTGCAGAAATGATTAAATGTTTTTTGATGAAGGGTCGATGGGGGAAAAAAACAGTCCCTAAATACATATCAGGTTTTACCGCTGTTTCAGAACTGCTGTATCAGAATGCAGATCAATGTCTTGTTGAGGCAAGAAGGAGTCAAGTTATTGTTTCATTTGGAAGCTGGATTTTTTTTTAACTTCCAATTACAGTAACGTACAATATTTACACAAGGATATTGTGGTGGATGGACCGCAATTCTTCATTCTTACTTTCTTTGGCTTTTTAAATCAGTTGCTGTTGGTCCTGAACACACCATTCCTCTCCTTAGTTTTCTGTGCCAAGTGTCCACGCAAGTGTTTGCCTTTAACTACAGACTGTGTAGAACAGCAGCCCAATAAAACAACAGCTTTTAAAGAGGCCAACACAAGATACAAATATTTCAAGGAAATGTCATTTGGGGCTGCAACTAATGTTATTTCAATAAGCCATTAGTGTGTCGATTATTATTTTTGATTAATCATTAATCACTTTGTTTATAAAATGGAAGAAAATTGTGAACGGGCTTGCTATAATTCCCCATGGTGATGTATTCATATTCTTGTTTTATTTATTCTTGTGTTTTACAGTTAAAACACTCAAAACAATCATATATGACAGAGAAAAGCTACAGCGCGTCAGATTTGTGGAGCTTTAAGCAGCACAATTTGGGGCTTTTGCCTAAAAATGCAAAACCATTGATTAAGTATCAACAGAGTTGCTGGTGAATTATATTATATTGTTTCAGGTTCACTGTCATTCCTAATTCAATACAGAACAGGGGGTTTCTTATGCACAGTTAACCACAGTTCACCTTCAAATACCATATAAGTAACTTGTGTCTCCTGATTGGGAACGCATGATCTGGCGTCTACAGACATTCTAACACCGTCCACAGTGAAAAGGCACCGCTGGGATTCGAACCCAGGATCTCCTGTTTACTAGACAGGCGCTTTAACAACTAAGCCACGGCGCCGATATCACGCCCCCCCTTTCCCATGATTCAGAATCGGACTGTGACTCGTAATATTGTGAATTATCATCAATGTGTCATAGTTATATAGACTTACCAGTCTGACTTCATTTCAAAGCTACGTGTTTCACTTGGAATAGTTTATTGAGCTTTCTTATATTTCTCTCACAACCTGACAACTACCTGTATCTTTGTGCCGTTAACAACAGGTGCCCGTGTCCACGTCTCCATAAAAAAAAAAAACATTATGAAACGCAGTTTTCACTCTATAAATATGATACACGTAATACAGATGCTTTTTACCACATATAATTTTCTAGCCACTCTGATATCTCACAGCCCGCTGGAGCCTCCACACCACGCCTCCTGATGCTTTATGTCTATGCCGTGCAGGAGGTTAATTAAAAAATATAAATCTTGCAGAATTTTCAGCCATGGGCATTGGATTTTCATAGATTCAATTCCTTTTTAGGATGCGAGCAGTATGAGTGGGGAAAGTCCAAGCGACCTGTGTCCTCGTGTGGAATGAAGCCAACAAAAAACTGCAGTTCATCAAACAGCCACTTGAGGCTGGCTCCAAAAACAAGTCAATCTCCACACAGTCCCCATATTAAAATGACTTCACAGCAGAAGTAGATGGAAGATAGATTGTTTTGGTCGTTAGAGCTAATTCCCTATTTATTTTTAAATAATACTGTAAGCCAGTGGAGCCAGGAGTGCCAAGATGGAACGGACCAAGCCACCACACAGATACTGTGTCCATGTTCAGGAACTGCAGTTTGTAATGAATCCCCATAGCACGCATGTTTAAAATGCCTAACTTCACAGCAGAAATAAACATGTAACAAAAAACGTTTTTAGTCTCTATAGCCAATCTCTGTTCATGACACTGTACTGGCAGGTAAGTACCATTACCTGCCTTATCGAGCACCCTGACATTATCCGCAATGAGTATGTCTTTCCAATATTAGATTCATATTTATTTAGATTAACTAAACCTTTCATATATGGCTAAATTATTTATGATGATGAGCCTTCATGTTGTGCTTGGATAGCTTAAGGACTGTGTGTAGGCTTTAGTGAAATCTAGTGGTGTACGGGACTTTCAACCCTCTCTGCATAATTCAAACCTCAATTTGAACAGGTGAGTTATATAAAGTACAGTTGTCATGAACGGGGGAAAATTATCTAAGAGACCAAAACTGTCTTTTGTACCAGGTGTAAACATGTTTATTTCTTGCTGTGAAGTTGGACATTTAACATGGGACTTATGGAGAGTACTTTTTGCAGCCAGCCTCAAGTGGACGTTTAAAAGAACTGCATTTTTTTTTTCATTCAAAGGCACAAAAGTCACCACTTGTTTTGTGATGTTAAAAAATAAACATGTAACTCGTGACAAAGCGTTTAAATATCATTTTAAAAATGTGTCTCTCAGTGGCTCCTTGATTGACAGTCGTTAACCAAACATTTTGCAGAGGGGGGGGGCTTCATGATAGGATGTGTTTCCGGAACCACCACACACACACACACGTGTGAGAAAAGCTGGCGTGCATTGCTGTCCGTAACTCTCTGAATACAGCAGACGGAGGTGAGCAAAGAGTTAAGCTGAGAAACAAACAAACATGTTTGTTTCTCTCTGTTTACACCGACGCTCCGGCTAACTAGCCGCTAGCAGCTGTAGATAATGACAATGCGCTGCGGCTAGCGGCCCTGCTAACTTTTGAGTTTGCTCAGCAGTATTCTTTTTTTTTATCTTTCAGTACCTGCTCCAAGCTCGGTTCCGTGAGAAGTCCCTGCAAGTGTTGGGGTCCACACCTGTCCTCTGCGTCTCAGCCCCACACACACACACACACACAGTAAGTCAGTGCTGCAGCATGCGTTTTTATTTCCAAGGCCAGTCATGTTACATCAGGTGTTGTCATCATGCAATGCAATGTGAACACAGTGTTTTTTGCATGGATTCAGATGCATCAGTTGCAATAGGTTGCTAATAATAGTGTATAAACAACAATTAATCATGCATGGTGCTAAAGTGACATAAGGAAAGGTGTGATCCAGTGATTTAGAGTTGACAAAATCACACAGCTGCAAGACACACAACCTGATTTACATCCAGGTCAAAGACACAAGGAGGCAGGAGTCCTGCTGATGAGTCAGCATCATTAGATGAAATAACTCCCGAGTCAAACATTTAAAAATTGAATCAAGTCACTTTTAGTCAGTCACTTTATTGTCAATGCTGCTGTATGTACAGGACATGTGAGTATTGAATTTGTTTCCCTCTTTCCCAAACAGGA